>NW_027182843.1:992500-995000 GCF_041146395.1 Eulemur rufifrons
TTTTACCCTAAAACTAACCCCTAAACCTAACACCTAAACCTCACCCTAAATCTAACCCCAATCTTAATTCTAACCATACCCCTTCATAAAACACTAACTCCTAACCGCTAACCCTAACACTAACCAAAAAGCCTAATCACTAATCCCTAACCCTAACGCTTAACCTTTACCCTAACTGTTAACCCTCACTCTAAATCTCAACACTGACCCTAACCTTAACCTTTAACTCTAAGCCTAACCCTTAATCCTACAGTAAGGAACACCCTTAATGCTAATGGGATCCCTTATCTCTAACCCTAACACTACAGCTAAAAATAACCCTAACCATTGATCATGAAACCTAACCCCTAACACTTACTTTAACCCCAAACCCTAACCCTAATCCTAAGCATTAAGCCTAACCCTATCTCTTAACCCTAACGCTAGCCCTTACCCTAACGCCTAGATCTAACCCTAAGTCTAACCTACCGCCTAATCCTAACCTTAAGCCCTAATGCTAACTCTAACCCTGAACCCTAAACCTACCCGTAACCCTTAACACTAACCCTATCCGTGAACCTTAACCCTGACCCTAACCATTACCCGCACCCAAGCATTTAACCCTGACCCTAACCCTAATCCTTAATGCTAACACTAACACTAAACCCTAACCCTAAGCCCAACACTTATCCCTAATCCTATCCCTTATCCCTAACCCTAACCCTAATGCTACCCCCTAAACGTAACCCTAACCGTGACCAGTAAACCTAACCCTAACCTCTAACACAAAGCGTAGCTCATAACTCTAACCCTAAAACTAACCCTAACCCTAAACCTAAACCTAAACCCTAACTCTTAACCTTAACCCTAAGCGTTAACTCTCACGCTAACCTTTAATCCTAACCCTAATCCTAATCTTCAACCCTAAACCTAACACTTAACCCTAACCCTGTACCAAACCCTAACCCCTCATCTTAACCCTAACGGTAAACCTCAACCCTATACCAAAGTGTAACCATTAAACCTAAGAGTAACCTTTAACCCTAACCCTAATCCCTAACCCTAAGCCCTCACCCTAACACTAAACTTCATCCTTAACCCTAACCAGAATCCTAACCCTAAATCTAATTCTCAGACTTCTTGCTTTCTTAGAGTTTAGAAAGCCTGCAATCCTCCCATGCCATGCGTGAAAGGAGGCTCTACCTCTGCGTCCTGCATGAAACCCACGGGCTCATACCCAGAGTATGAGAGTGGGTTCCCGGGTACAATCCAAGTCCCCTAAACTCCCCCCGCCCGCCCAATGCAGACAGGGCCCGTGCGCTAAGCATAAACAATACCTTTAACAGATAACCCTAACCCTGAACATAACACCCAACCCTGTTCCTATTTCTCCCCTTAACACGTAAACGTCACCGTGCGCCTAACTTTAACCTCTTATCCTAACGTTAATGCATAACCCATTTACTGAGAACAACCCCTATCCCATAATTCTAACCCTATCACCTAGTGATCACTGTGACACCTAATCCCTAACCCTAATTCTAAACCGCTAACCCTAACCGTAACCCTACCTACAACCCTGACACTCACAGTAACCCTTATTTCTAACCCCAACGCTATGCCTAACAAAAACCCTAAACCTTCACCCTAACCCCTAAGCCTTACCCTAACCCTTAACCCTAATCCTAATCCTAACCATTAAACCTAACCCTAGCTCTTAAAGCTAACCCTAAACCTTACCCTCACGACTAGACCTAACGCTGACACTAACCTAACACCTAACCCTAACCAGAACCCCTAAAGCTAACCCTGAACCCTATCCCTAACCCTAGCAGTAAACTTTAACCCTAAACCTAAGCCCAACCCGTAACCCTAATCCTATCCTTTTACCCTAAAACTAACCCCTAAACCTAACCCCTATACCTCACCCTAACTCTAACCCCAATCCTAAATCTAACCATACCCCTTCATAAAACACTAACTCCTAACCCTAACACTAACCAAAAATCCTAATCACTAATCCCTAACCCTAACGCTTAACCTTTACCCTAACCGTTAACCCTCACCCTAAATCTTAACACTGACCCTAACCTGAACCTTTAACTCTAAGCCTAACCCTTAACCCTACAGTAAGGAAGACCCTTAATGCTAATGGGATCCCTTACCCCTAACCCTAACACTACAGCTAAAAATAACCCTAACCTTGGATCCTTAAACCTAACCCCTAACACTTACTTTAACCCCAAACCCTAACCCTAATCCTAAGCATTAAACCTAATCCTATCTCTTAACCCTAACGCTAGCCCTTACCCTAACGCCTAGATCCAACCCTAAATATAACCTACCGCCTAATCCTAACCTTAAGCCCTAATGGTAACTCTAACCCTGAACCCTAAACCTACCCGTAACCCTTAACACTAACCCTATCCGTGAACCTTAACCCTGACCCTAACCATTACCCGCACCCAAGCATTTAACCCTGACCCTAACCCTAATCCTTAATGCTAACCCTAACACTAAA
>NW_027182843.1:1040000-1055000 GCF_041146395.1 Eulemur rufifrons
CTTAACCCTAACCCTGTACCAAACCCTAACCCCTCATCTTAACCCTAACCGTAAACCTCAACCCTAAACCAAAGTGTAACCGTTAAACCTAAGAGTAACCTTTAACCCTAACCCAAATCCCTAACCCTAAGCCCTCACCCTAACACTAAACTTCATCCTTAACCCTAACCAGTATCCTAACCCTAAATCTAATTCTCAGACTTCTTGCTTTCTTAGAGTTTAGAAAGCCTGCAATCCTCCCATGCCATGCGTGAAAGGAGGCTCTATCACTGTGTCCTGCATGAAACCCACGGGCCCATACCCAGAGTATGATAGAGTGGGTTGCCGGGTACAATCCCAGCCCCCTAAACTCCCCCCGCCCGCCTAATGCAGACAGGGCCCGTGCGCTAAGCATAAACAATACCTTTAACAGATAACCCTAACCCTGAACATAACACCCAACCCTGTTCCTCTTTCTCCCCTTAACACGTAAACCTCACCGTGCGCCTAACTTTAACCTCTTATCCTAACGTTAATGCATAACCCATTTCCTGAGAACAACCCCTATCCCATAATTCTAACCCTATCTCCTAGTCATCACTGTGACACCTAATCCCTAACCCTAATTCTAAACCGCTAACCCTAACCGTAACCCTACCTACAACCCTAACACTGACAGTAACCCTTACTTCTAACCCCAACGCTATGCCTAACAAAAATCCTAACCCTTGACCCTAACCCTTCACCCTAACCCCTAAGCCTTACCCTAACCCTTAACCCTAATCCTAATCCTAACCATTAAACCTAACCCTAGCTCTTAAAGCTAACCCTAAACCTTACCCTGACGACTAGACCTAACCCTGACACTAACCTAACACCTAACCCTAACCAGAACCCCTAATGCTAACCCTGAACCCTATCGCTAACCCTAGTAGTAACTTTAACCCTAAAACTAAGCCCAACCCGAAACCCTAATCCTATCCTTTTACCCTAAAACTAACCCCTAAACCTAACCCCTATACCTCACCCTAACTCTAACCCCAATCCTAATTCTAACCATACCCCTTCATAAAACACTAACTCCTAACCGCTAACCCTAACACTAACCAAAAACCCTAATCACTAATCCCTAACCCTAACGCTTAACCTTTACCCTAACCGTTAACCCTCACCCTAAATCTTAACACTGACCCTAACCTTAACCTTTAACTCTAAGCCTAACCCTTAACCCTACAGTAAGGAAGACCCTTAATGCTAATGGGATCCCTTATCCCTAACCCTAACACTACAGCTAAAAATCACCCTCACCTTGGATCCTTAAACCTAACCCCTAACACTTACTTTAACCCCAAACCCTAACCCTAATACTAAGCATTAAACCTAACCCTATCTCTTAACCCTAACGCTGGCCCTTACCCTAAGGCCTAGATCTAACCCTAAGTCTAACCTACCGCCTAATCCTAACCTTAAGCCCTAATGCTAACTCTAACCCTGAACCCTAAACCTACCCGTAACCCTTAACACTAACCCTATCCGTGAACCTTAACCCTGACCCTAACCATTACCCGCACCCAAGCATTTAACCTTGACCCTAACCCTAATCCTTACTGCTAACCCTAACACTAAACCCTAACCCTAAGCCCAACACTTACCCCTAATCCTATCCCTTAACCATAACCCTAACCCCAATGCTACCCCCTAAACGTAACCCTAACCGTGACCAGTAAACCTAACCCTAACATCTAACACAAACCATAGCACATAACTCTAACGCTAAAACTAACCCTAACTCTAACTCTAATCCCTAACTCTTAACCTTAACCCTAAGCGTTAACTCTCACGCTAACCTTTAATCCTAACCCTAATCCTAAACTTCAACCCTAAACCTAACACTTAACCCTAACCCTGTACCAAACCCTAACCCCTCATCTTAACCCTAACCGTAAACCTCAACCCTAAACCAAAGTGTAACCGTTAAACCTAAGAGTAACCTTTAACCCTAACCCTAATCCCTAACCCTAAGCCCTCACCCTAACACTAAACTTCATCCTTAACCCTAACCAGAATCCTAACCCTAAATCTAATTCTCAGACTTCTTGCTTTCTTAGAGTTTAGAAAGCCTGCAATCCTCCCATGCCATGCGTGAAAGGAGGCTCTACCACTGTGTCCTGCATGAAACCCACGGGCCCGTACCGAGAGTATGAT
This sequence comes from Eulemur rufifrons, assembly GCF_041146395.1. Lineage (NCBI taxonomy): Eukaryota > Metazoa > Chordata > Mammalia > Primates > Lemuridae > Eulemur > Eulemur rufifrons. The sequence continues at coordinate 1,042,185 of NW_027182843.1, forward strand.
AGAGTGGGTTCCCGGGTACAATCCCAGCCCCCTAAAATCCCCCCGCCCGCCTAATGCAGACAGGGCCCGTGCGCTAAGCATAAACAATACCTTTAACAGATAACCCTAACCCTGAACATAACACCCAACCCTGTTCCTATTTCTCCCCTTAACACGTAAACCTCACCGTGCGCCTAACTTTAACCTCTTATCCTAACGTTAATGCATAACCCATTTCCTGAGAACAACCCCTATCCCATAATTCTAACCCTATCTCCTAGTCATCACTGTGACACCTAATCCCTAACCCTAATTCTAAACCGCTACCCTAACCGTAACCCTACCTTCAACCCTAACACTGACAGTAAACCTTACTTCTAACCTCAACGCTATGCCTAACAAAAACCCTAACCCTTCACCCTAACCCTTCACCCTAACCCCTAAGCCTTACCCTAACCCTTAACCCTAATCCTAATCCTAACCATTAAACCTAACCCTAGCTCTTAAAGCTAACCCTAAACCTTACCCTCACGACTAGACCTAACCCTGACACTAACCTAACACCTAACCCTAACCAGAACCCCTAATGTTAACCCTGAACCCTATCGCTAACCCTAGCAGTAACTTTAACCCTAAACCTAAGCCCAACCCGAAACCCTAATCCTATCCTTTTACCCTAAAACTAACCCCTAAACCTAACCCCTATACCTCACCCTAACTCTAACCCCAATCCTAATTCTAACCATACCCCTTCATAAAACACTAACTCCTAACCGCTAACCCTAACACTAACCAAAAACCCTAATCACTAATGCCTAACCCTTACGCTTAACCTTTACCCTAACCGTTAACCCTCACCCTAAATCTTAACACTGACCCTAACCTTAACCTTTAACTCTAAGCCTAACCCTTAACCCTACAGTAAGGAAGACCCTTAATGCTAATGGGATCCCTTATCCCTAACCCTAACACTACAGCTAAAAATAACCCTAACCTTGGATCCTTAAACCTAACCCCTAACACTTACTTTAACCCCAAACCCTAACCCTAATCCTAAGCATTAAACCTAAACCTATCTCTTAACCCTAACGCTAGCCCTTACCCGAACGCCTAGATCTAACCCTAAGTCTAACCTACCGCCTAATCCTAACCTTAAGCCCTAATGCTAACTCTAACCCTGAACCCTAAACCTACCCATAACCCTTAACACTAACCCTATCCGTGAACCTTAACCCTGACCCTAACCATTACCCGAACCCAAGCATTTAACCCTGACCCTAACCCTAACCTTAATGCTAACCCTAACACTAAACCCTAACCCTAAGAACAACACTTATCCCTAATCCTATACCCTAACCCTAACCCTAAGCCTAACCCTAATGCTACCCCCTAAACGTAACCCTAACCGTGACCAGTAAACCTAACCCTAACCTATAACACAAACCATAGCACATAACTCTAACCCTAAAACTAACCCTAACCCTAACCCTAACCCTAAACCCTAACTCTTAACCTTAACACTAAGAGTTAACTCTCACGCTAACCTTTAATCCTAACCCTAATCCTAATCTTCAACCCTAAACCTAACACTTAACCCTAACCCTGTACCAAACCCTAACCCCTCTTCTTAACCCTAACCGTAAACCTCAACCCTAAACCAAAGTGTAACCGTTAAACCTAAGAGTAACCTTTAACCCTAACCCTAATCCCTAACCCTAAGCCCTCACCCTAACACTAAACTTCATCCTTAACCCTAACCATCATCCTAACCCTAAATCTAATTCTCAGACTTCTTGCTTTCTTAGAGTTTAGAATGCCTGCAATCCTCCCATGCCATGCGTGAAAGGAGGCTCTACCACAGTGTCCTGTATGAAACCCACGGACCCATACCCAGAGTCTGATAGAGTGGGTTCCCGGGTACAATCCCAGCCCCCAAAACTCCCCCCCGCCCGCCTAATGCAGACAGGGCCCGTGTGCTAAGCATAAACAATACCTTTAACAGATAACCCTAACCCTGAACATAACACCCAACCCTGTTCCTATTTCTCCCCTTAACACGTAAACTTCACCGTGCGCCTAACTTTAACCTCTTATCCTAACGTTAATGCATAACCCATTTCCTGAGAACAACCCCTATCCCATAATTCTAACCCTATCTCCTAGTCATCACTGTGACACCTAATCCCTAACCTTAATTCCAAACCGCTAACCCTAACCGTAACCCTACCTACAACCCTAACACTGACAGTAACCCTTACTTCTAACCCCAACGCTATGCCTAACAAAAACCCTAACCCTTGACCCTAACCCTTCACCCTAACCCCTAAGACTTACCCTAACCCTTAACCCTAATCCTAATCCTAACCATTAAACCTAACCCTAGCTCTTAAAGCTAACCCTAAACCTTACCCTCACGACTAGACCTAACCCTGACACTAACCTAACACTTAACACTCACCAGAACCCCTAAAGCTAACCCTGAACCCTATCCCTAACCCTAGCAGTAAACTTTAACCCTAAACCTAAGCCCAACCTGTAACCCTAATCCTATCCTTTTACCCTAAAACTAACCCCTAAACCTAACCCCTATACCTCACCCTAACTCTAACCCCAATCCTAATTCTAACCGTACCCCTTCATAAAACACTAACCGCTAACCTAACACTAACCAAAAACCCTAATCACTAATCCCTAACCCGAACACTTAACCTTTACCCTAACCGTTAACCCTCACCCTAAATCTTAACACTGACCCTAACCTTAAACTTTAACTCTAAGCCTAACCCTTAAGCCTACAGTAAGGAAGACCCTTAATGCTAATGGGATCCCTTATCCCTAACCCTAACACTACAGCTAAAAATAACCCTAACCTTGGATCCTTAAACCTAACCCCTAACACTTACTTTAACCCCAAACCCTAACCCTAATCCTAAGCATTAAACCTAACCCTATCTCTGAACCCTAACGCTAGCCCTTACCCTAACGCCTAGATCTAACCCTACATCGAACCTCCCGCCTTATCCTAACCTTAAGCCCTAATGCTAACTCTAACCCTGAACACTAAACCTACCCGTAACCCTTAACACTAACCCTATCCGTGAACCTTAACCCTGACCCTAACCATTACCCGCACCCAAGCATTTAACCCTGACCCTACCCCTAATCCTTAATGATAACCCTAACACTAAATCCTAACCCTAAGCCCAACACTTAACCCTAATCCTATCCCTTAACCCTAACCCTAACGCAAACCCCTAAACGTAACCCTAACCGTGACCAGTAAACCTAACCTTAACCTCTAACACAAACCATAGCACATAACTCTAACCCTAAAACTAAACCTAACCCCAACCCTAACCCTAAACCCTAACTCTTACCCTTAACCCTAAGCGTTAACTCTCACGCTAACCTTTAATCCTAACCCTAATCCTAATCTTCAACCCTAAACCTAACACTTAACCCTAAACCTGTACAAAACCCTAACCCCTCATCTTAACCCTAACCGTAAACCTCAATCTTAAACAAAAGTGTAACCGTTAAACCTAAGAGTAACCTTTAACCCTAACCCTAATCCCTAACCCTAAGCCCTCACCCTAACACTAGACTTCGTCCTTAACCCTAACCAGAATCCGAACCCTAAATCTGATTCTCAGACTTCTTACTTTCTTAGAGTTTAGAAAGCCTGCAATCCTCCCATGCCATGCGTGAAAGGAGGCTCTACCACTGTGTCCTGCATGAAACCCACGGGCCCATACCCAGAGTATGATAGAGTGGGTTCCCGGGTACAATCCCAGCCCCCTAAACTCCCCCCGCCCGCCTAATGCAGACAGGGCCCGTGCGCTAAGCATAAACAAAACCTTTAACAGATAACCCTAACCCTGAACATAACACCCAACCCTGTTCCTATTTCTCCCCTTAACACGTAAACCTCACCGTGCGCCTAACTTTAACCTCTTATCCTAACGTTAATGCATAACCCATTTCCTGAGAACAGCCCCTATCCCATAATTCTAACCCTATCTCCTAGTCATCACTGTGACACGTAATCCCTAACCCTAATTCTAAACCGCTAACCCTAACCGTAACCCTACCTACAACCCTAACACTGACAGTAACCCTTACTTCTAACCCCAACGCTATGCCTAACAAAAACCCTAACCCTGCACCCTAACCCCTAAGCCTTACCCTAACCCTTAACCCTAATCCTAATCCTAACCATTAAACCTAACCCTAGCTCTTAAAGATAACCCTGAACCTTGCCCTCACGACTAGACCTAACCCTGACACTAACCTAACACCTAACCCTAACCAGAACCCCTAAAGATAAGCCTGAAGCCTATCCCTAACCGTAGCAGTAAACTTTAACCCTAAACCTAAGCCCAACCCGTAACCCTAATCCTATCCTTTTACCCTAACTCTAACCCCTAAACATAACCTCTATACCTCACCCTAACTCTAACCCCAATCCTAATTCTAACCATACCCCTTCATAAAACACTAACTCCTAACCGCTAACCCTAACACTAACCAAAAACCCTAATCACTAATCCCTAACCCTAACGCTTAACCTTTACCCTAACCGTTAACCCTCACCCTAAATCTTAACACTGACCCTAACCTTAACCTTTAACTCTAAGCCTAACCCTTAACCCTACAGTAAGGAAACCCTTAATGCTAATGGGATCCCTTTTCCGTAACCCTAACACTACAGCTAAAAATAACAGTAACCTTTCATCCTTAAACCTAACCCCTAACACTTACTTTAACCCCAAACCCTAACCCTAATCCTAAGCATTAAACCTAACCCTATCTCTTAACCCTAACGCTAGCCCTTACCCGAACGCCTAGATCTAACCCTAAATCGAACCTACCGCCTAATGCTAACCTTAAGCCCTAATGCTAACTCTAACCCTGAACCCTAAACCTACCCGTAACCCTTAACACTAACCCTATCCGTGAACCTTAACCCTGACCCTAACCATTGCCCGCACCCAGGCATTTAACCCTGACCCTACCCCTAGTCCTTAATGATAACCCTAACACTAAACCCTAACCCTAAGGCCAAGACTTAACCGTAATCCTATCCCTTAACCCTAACCCTAACCCTAACCCTAATGCTACCCCCTAAACGTAACCCTAACCGTCACCAGTAAACCTAATCCTAACCTCTAACACAAACCATAGCACATAACTCTAACCCTAAAACTAACCCTAACCCTAAACCTAACCCTAAACCCTAACTCTTAACCTTAACCCTAAGCGTTAACTCTCACGCTATCCTATAATCCTAACCCTAATCCTAATCTTCAACCCTAAACCTTACACTTAACCCTAACCCTGTACCAAACCCTAACCCCTCATCTTAACCCTAACCGTAAACCTCAACCCTAAACCAAAGTGTAACCGTTAAACCTAAGAGTAACATTTAACCCTAACCCTAAGCCCTAACCCTAAGCCCTCACCCTAACACTAAACTTCATCCTTAACCCTAACCAGTATCCTAACCCTAAATCTAATTCTCAGACTTCTTGCTTTCTTAGAGTTTAGAAAGCCTGCAATCCTCCCATGCCATGCGTGAAAGGAGGCTCTACCACTGTGTCCTGCATGAAACCCACGGGCCCATACCCAGAGTATGATAGAGTGGGTTCCCGGGTACAATCCCAGCCCCCAAAACTCCCCCCCGCCAGCCTAATGCAGACAGGGCCCGTGCGCTAAGCATAAACAATACCTTTAACAGATAACCCTAACCCTGAACATAACACCCAACCGTGTTCCTCTTTCTCCCCTTAACACGTAAACTTCACCGTGCGCCTAACTTTAACCTCTTATCCTAACGTTAATGCATAACCCATTTCCTGAGAACAACCCCTATCCCATAATTCTAACCCTATCTCCTAGTCATCACTGTGACACCTAATCCCTAACCCTAATTCCAAACCGCTAACCCTAACCGTAACCCTACCTACAACCCTAACACTGACAGTAAACCTTACTTCTAACCCCAACGCTCTGCCTAAAAAAAACCCTAACCCTTGACCCTAACCCTTCACCCTAACCACTAAGACTTACCCTAACCCTTAACCCTAATCCTAATCCTAACCATTAAACCTAACCCTAGCTCTTAAAGCTAACCCTAAACCTTACCCTCACGACTAGACCTAACCCTGACACTAACCTAACACTTAACCCTCACCAGAACCCCTAAAGCTAACCCTGAACCCTATCTCTAACCCTAGCAGTAAACTTTAACCCTAAACCTAAGCCCAACCCGTAACCCTAATCCTATCCTTTTACCCTAAAACTGACCCCTAAACCTAACCCCAATACCTCACCCTAACTCTAACCCCAATCCTAATTCTAACCATACACCTTCACAAAACACTAACTCCTAATCGCTAACACTAACAATAACCAAAATCCCTAATCACTAATCCCTAACCCTAACGCTTAACCTTTACCCTAACCGTTAACCCTCACCCTAAATCTTAACACTGACCCTAACCTTAACCTTTAACTCTAAGCCTAACCCTTAACCCTACAGTAAGGAAGACCCTTAATGCTAATGGGATCCCTTATCCCTAACCCTAACACTACAGCTAAAAATAACCCTAACCTTTGATCCTTAAACCTAACCCCTAACACTTACTTTAACCCCAAACGCTAACCCTAATCCTAAGCATTAAACCTAACCCTATCTCTTAACCCTAACGCTAGCCCTTACCCTAATGCCTAGATCTAACCCTAAATCGAACCTACCGCCTAATCCTAACCTTAAGCCCTAATGCTAACTCTAACCCTGAACCCTAAACCTACCCGTAACCCTTAACACTAACCCTATCCGTGAACCTTAACCCTGACCCTAACCATTACCCGCACCCAAGCATTTAACCCTGAACCTACCCCTAATCCTTAATGATAACCCTAACACTAAACCCTGACCCTACTCCCAACACTTAACCCTAATCCTGTCCCTTAACCCTAACCCTAATGCTAACCCCTAAACGTAACCCTAACCGTCACCAGTAAACCTAACCCTAACCTCTAACACAAACCATAGCACATAACTCTAACCCTAAAACGAACCCTAAACCTAACCCTAACCATAAACCCTATCACTTAACCTTAACACTAAGCGTTAACTCTCACGCTAACCTTTAATCCTTAACCTAATCCTAATCTTCAACCCTAAACCTAACACTTAACCCTAACCCTGTACCAAACCCTAACCCCTCATCTTAACCCTAACCGTAAATCTCAACCCTAAACCAAAGTGTAACCGTTAAACCTAGGAGTAACCTTTAACCCTAACCCTAAGCCCTAACCCTAAGCCCTCACCCTAACACTAAACTTCATCCTTAACCCTAACCATAATCCTAACCCTAAATCTAATTCTCAGACTTCTTGCTTTCTTAGAGTTTAGAAAGCCTGCAATCCTCCCATGCCATGCGTGAAAGGAGGCTCTACCACTGTGTCCTGCATGAAACCCACGGGCCCATACCCAGAGTATGATAGAGTGGGTTCCCGGGTACAATCCCAGCCCCCTAAACTCCCCCCGCCCGCCTAATGCAGACAGGGCCCGTGCGCTAAGCATAAACAATACCTTTAACAGATAACCCTAACCCTGAACATTACACCCAACCCTGTTCCTATTTCTCCCCTTAACACGTAAACCTCACCGTGCGCCTAACTTTAACCTCTTATCCTAACGTTAACGCATAACCCATTTCCTGAGAACAACCCCTATCCCATAATTCTAACCCTATCTCCTAGTCATCACTGTGACACCTAATCCCTAACCCTAATTCTAAACCGCTAACCCTAACCGTAACCCTACCTACAACCTAACATTGACAGTAACCCTTACTTCTAACCCCAACGCTATGCCTAACAAAAACCCTAACCCTTGACCCTAACCCTTCACGCTAACCCCTAAGCCTTACCCTAACCCTTAACCCTAATCCTAATCCTAACCATTAAACCTAACCCTAGCTCTTAAAGCTAACCCTAAACCTTACCCTCACGACTAGACCTAACCCTGACACTAACCTAACACCTAACCCTATCCAGAACCCCTAAAGCTAACCCTGAACCCTATCAATTACCCTAGCAGTAAACTTTAACCCTAAACCTAAGCCCACCCGTAACCCTAATCCTATCCTTTTACCCTAAACCTAACCCCTATACCTCACCCTAACTCTAACCCCAATCCTAATTCTAACCATACCCCTTCATAAAACACTAACTCCTAACCGCTAACCCTAACACTAACCAAAAACCCTAATCACTAATCCCTAACCCTAACGCTTAACCTTTACCCTAACCGTTAACCCTCACCCCAAATCTTAACACTGACCCTAACCTTAACCTTTAACTCTAAGCCTAACCCTTAACCCTACAGTAAGGAAGACCCTTAATGCTAATGGGATCCCTTATCCCTAACCCTAACACTACAGCTAAAAATAACCCTAACCTTAGATCCTTAAACCTAACCCCTAACACTTACTTTAACCCCAAACCCTAACCCTAATACTAAGCATTAAACCTAACCCTATCTCTTAACCCTAACGTTAGCCCTTACCCTAACGCCTAGATCTAACCCTAAATCTAACCTACCGCCTAATCCTAACCTTAAGCCCTAATGCTAACTCTAACCCTGAACCCTAAACCTACCCGTAACCCTTAACACTAACCCTATCCGTCAACCTTAACCCTGACCCTAACCATTACCCGCACCCAAGCATTTAACCCTGACCCTACCCCTAATCCTTAATGATAACCCTAACACTAAACCCTAACCCTAAGCCCAACACTTATACCTAATCCTATCCCTTAACCCTAACCCTAATGCTAACCCTTAAACGTAACCCTAACCGTGACCAGTAAATCTAACCCTAACCTCTAACACAAACCATAGCACTAAACTAACTAAAACTAACCCTATCCCTAACCCTAACCCTAAAACCTAACTCTTAACCTTAACCCTAAGCGTTAACTCTCACGCTAACCTTTAATCCTAAACCTAATCCTAATCTTCAACCCTAAACCTAACACTTAACCCTAACCCTGTACCATAACCTAACCCCTCATCTGAACCCTAATCGTAAACCTCAACCCTAAACCAAAGTGTAACCGTTAAACCTAAGAGTAACCTTTAACCCTAACCCTAATACCTAAGCCTAAGCCCTCACCCTAACACTAAACTTCATTCTTAACCCTAACCATAATCCAACCCTAAATCTCATTCTCACACTTCTTGCTTTCTTAGAGTTTAGAAAGCCTGCCATCCTCCCATGCCATGGGTGAAAGGAGGCTCTACCACTGTGTCCTGCATGAAACCCACGGGCCCATACCCAGAGTATGATAGAGTGGGTTCCCGGGTACAATCCCAGCCCCCTAAACTCCCCGCGCCCGCCTAATGCAGACAGGGCCCGTGCAATAAGCATAAACAATACCTTTAACAGATAACCCTAACCCTGAACATAACACCCAACCCTGTTCCTATTTCTCCCCTTAACACGTAAACCTCCCCGTGCGCCTAACTTTAACCTCTTATCCTAACGTTAATGCATAACGCATTTCCTGAGAACAACCGCTATCCCATAATTCTAACCCTACCTCCTAGTCATCACTGTGACACCTAATCCCTAACCCTAATTCTAAACCGCTAACCCTAACCGTAACCCTACCTACAACCCTAACACTGACAGTAACCCTTACTTCTAACCCCAACGCTATGCCTAAAAAAACCCTAACCCTTGACCCTAACCCTTCACCCTAACCCCTAAGCCTTACCCTAACCCTTAACCCTAATCCTAATCCTAACCATTAAACCTAACCCTAGCTCTTAAAGCTAACCCTGAACCTTACCCTCACGACTAGACCTAACCCTGACACTAACCTAACACCTAACCCTAACCAGAACCCCTAAAGCTAAGCCTGAACCCTATCCCTAACCCTAGCAGTAAACTTTAACCCTAAACCTAAGCCCAACCCGTAACCCTAATCCTATCCTTTTACCCTAAAACTAACCCCTAAACCTAACCCCTATACCTCACCCTAACTCTAACCCCAATCCTAATTCTAACCATACCCCTTCATAAAACACTAACTCCTAACCGCTAACCCTAACACTAACCAAAAACCCTAATCACTAATCCCTAACCCTAACGCTTAACCTTTACCCTAACCGTTAACCCTCACCCTAAATCTTAACACTGACCCTAACCTTAACCTTTAACTCTTAGCCTAACCCTTAACCCTACAGTAAGGAAGACCCTTAATGCTAATGGGATCCCTTTTCCGTAACCCTAACACTAGAGCTAAAAATAACAGTAACCTTTCATCCTTAAACCTAACCCCTAACACTTACTTTAACCCCAAACCCTAACCCTAATCCTAAGCATTAAACCTAACCCTATCTCTTAAACCTAACGCTAGCCCTTACCCGAACGCCTAGATCTAACCCTAAATCGAACCTACCGCCTAATCCTAACCTTAAGCCCTAATGCTAACTCTAACCCTGAACCCTAAACCTACCCGTAACCCTTAACACTAACCCTATCCGTGAACCTTAACCCTGACCCTAACCATTACCCGCACCCAGGCATTTAACCCTGACCCTACCCCTAGTCCTTAATGATAACCCTAACACTAAACCCTAACCCTAAGGCCAACACTTAACCGTAATCCTATCCCTTAACCCTAACCCTAACCCTAACCCTAATGCTAACCCCTAAACGTAACCGTAACCGTCACCAGTAAACCTAACCCTAACCTCTAACACAAACCATAGCACATAACTCTAACCCTAAATCTAAACCTAACCCTAAACCTAACCCTAAACCCTAACTCTTAACCTTAACCCTAAGCGTTAACTCTCACGCTATCCTATAATCCTAACCCTAATCCTAATCTTCAACCCTAAACCTTACACTTAACCCTAACCCTGTACCAAACCCTAACCCCTCATCTTAACCCTAACCGTAAACCTCAACCCTAAACCAAAGTGTAACCGTTAAACCTAAGAGTAACCTTTAACCCTAACCCTAATCCCTAACCCTAAGCCCTCACCCTAACACTAAACTTCATCCTTAACCCTAACCATAATCCTAACCCTAAATCTAATTCTCAGACTTCTTGCTTTCTTAGAGTTTAGAAAGCCTGCAATCCTCCCATGCCATGCGTGAAAGGAGGCTCTACCACTGTGTCCTGTATGAAACCCACGGACCCATACCCAGAGTATGATAGAGTGGGTTCCCGGGTACAATCCCAGCCCCCAAAACTCCCCCCCGCCCGCCTAATGCAGACAGGGCCCGTGCGCTAAGCATAAACAATACCTTTAACAGATAACCCTAACCCTGAACATAACACCCAACCCTGTTCCTATTTCTCCCCTTAATACGTAAACCTCACCGTGCGCCTAACTTTAACCTCTTATCCTAACGTTAATGCATAACCCATTTCCTGAGAACAACCCCTATCCCATAATTCTAACCCTATCTCCTAGTCCTCACTGTGACACCTAATCCCTAACCCTAATTCTAAACCGCTAACCCTAACCGTAACCCTACCTACAAACCTAACACTGACAGTAACCCTTACTTCTAACCCCAACTCTATGCCTAACAAAAACCCTAACCCTGCACCCTAACCCCTAAGCCTTACCCTAACCCTTAACCCTAATCCTAATCCTAACCATTAAACCTAACCCTAGCTCTTAAAGATAACCCTGAACCTTACCCTCACGACTAGACCTAACCCTGACACTAACCTAACACCTAACCCTAACCAGAACCCCTAAAGCTAACCCTGAACCCTATCCCTAACCCTAGCAGTAAACTTTAACCCTAAACCTAAGCCCAACCCGTAACCCTAATCCTATCCTTTTACCCTAAAACTAACCCCTAAACCTAACCCCTATACCTCACCCTAACTCTAACCCCAATCCTAATTCTAACCATACCCCTTCATAAAACACTAACTCCTAACCGCTAACCCTAACACTAACCAAAAACCCTAATCACTAATCCCTAACCCTAACGCTTAACCTTTACCCTAACCGTTAACCCTCACCCTAAATCTTAACACTGACCCTAACCTTAAACTTTAACTCTAAGCCTAACCCTTAACCCTACAGTAAGGAAGACCCTTAATGCTAATGGGATCCCTTTTCCGTAACCCTAACACTACAGCTAAAAATAACCCTAACCTTTCATCCTTAAACCTAACCCCTAACACTTACTTTAACCCCAAACCCTAACCCTAATCCTAAGCATTAAACCTAACCCTATCTCTTAAACCTAACGCTAGCCCTTACCCGAACGCCTAGATCTAACCCTAAATCGAACCTACCGCCTAATCCTAACCTTAAGCCCTAATGCTAACTCTAACCCTGAACCCTAAACCTACCCGTAACCCTTAACACTAACCCTATCCGTGAACCTTAACCCTGACCCTAACCATTACCCGCACCCAGGCATTTAACCCTGACCCTACCCGTAGTCCTTAATGATAACCCTAACACTAAACCCTAACCCTAAGGCCAACACTTAACCGTAATCCTATCCCTTAACCCTAACCCTAACCCTAACCCTAATGCTAACCCCTAAACGTAACCCTAACCGTCACCAGTAAACCTAACCCTAGCCTCTAACACAAACCCTGGCACATAACTCTAACCCTAAAACTAACCCTAACCCTAAACCTAACCCTAAACCCTAACTCTTAACCTTAACCCTAAGCGTTAACTCTCATGCTATCCTATAATCCTAACCCTAATCCTAATCTTCAACCCTAAACCTTACACTTAACCCTAACCCTGTACCAAACCCTAACCCC
>NW_027182843.1:1065000-1067500 GCF_041146395.1 Eulemur rufifrons
AACCCCTAACCCTAACCCTAACCCTAACTCTAACCCTAAACCCTAAACATACCCGTAACCCTTAACACTAACCCTATGCTTGAACCTTAACCCTGACCCTAACCATTACCCGCACCCAAGCTTTTAACCCTGACCCTAACCCTAATCCTTAATGCTAACCCTAACACTAAACCCTAACCCTAAGCCCAACACTTATCCCTAATCCTATCCCTTAACCTTAACCTTAACCCTAATGCTACCACATAAACGTAACCCTAACCGTGACCAGTAAACCTAACCCTAACCTCTAACACAAACCATAGCACATAAATCTAACCCTAAAAGTAACGCTAACCCTAACCCTAACCCTAAACCCTAACACTTAACCTTAACCCTAAGCGTTAACTCTCACGCTAACCTTTAATCCTAACCCTAATCCTAATCTTCAACCCTAAACCTAACACTTAACCCTAACCCTGTACCAAACACTAACCCCTCATCTAAACCCTAACCGTAAACCTCAACCCTAAACCAAAGTGTAACCGTTAAACCTAAGAGTAACCTTTAACCCTAACCCTAATCCCTAACCCTAAGCCCTCACCCTAACACTAAACTTCATCCTTAACCCTAACCATAATCCTAACCCTAAATCTAATTCTCAGACTTCTTGCTTTCTTAGAGTTTAGAAAGCCTGCAATCCTCCCATGCCATGCGTGAAAGGAGGCTCTACCACTGTGTCCTGCATGAAACCCACGGGCCCATACCCAGGGTATGATAGAGTGGTTTCCCGGGTACAATCCCAGCCCGCTAAACTCCATCCGCCTGCCTAATCCAGACAGGGCCCGTGTGCTAAGCATAAACAATACCTTTAACAGATAACCCTAACCCTGAACATAACACCCAACCCTGTTCCTATTTCTCCCCTTAACACGTAAACCTCACCGTGCGCCTAACTTTAACCTCTTATCCTAACGTTAATGCATAACCCTTTTCCTGAGAACAACCCCTATCCCATAATTCTAACCCTATCTCCTAGTCATCACTGTGACACCTAATCCCTAACCCTAATTCTAAACCGCTAACCCTAACCGTAACCCTACCTACAACCCTAACACTGACAGTAACCCTTACTTCTAACCCCAACGCTATGCCTAACAAAAACCCTAACCCTTGACCCTATCCCTTCTCCCTAACCCCTAAGCCTTACCCTAACCCTTAACCCTAATCCTAATCCTAACCATTAAACCTAACCCTAGCTCTTAAAGCTAACCCTAAACCTTACCCTCACGACTAGACCTAACCCTGACACTAACCTAACACCTAACCCTAACCAGAACCCCTAAAGCTAACCCTGAACCCTATCCCTAACTCTAGCAGTAAACTTTAACCCTAAACCTAAGCCCAACCCGTAACCCTAATCCTATCCTTTTACCCTAAAACTAACCCCTAAACCTAACCCCTATACCTCACCCTAACTCTAACCCCAATCCTAATTCTAACCATACCCCTTCATAAAACACTATCTCCTAATCGCTAACACTAACACTAACGAAAATCACTAATCACTAATCCCTAACCCTAACGCTTAACCTTTACCCTAACCGTTAACCCTCACCCTAAATCTTAACACTGACCCTAACCTTAACCTTTAACTCTAAGTCTAACCCTTAACCCTACAGTAAGGTAGACTCTTAATGCTAATGGGATCCCTTATCCCTAACCCTAACACTACAGCTAAAAATAACCCTAAGCTTTGATCCTGAAACCTAACCCCTAACACTTACTTTAACCCCAAACCCTAACCCTAATCCTAAGCATTAAACCTAACCCTATCTCTTAACCCTAACGCTAGCCCTTACCCTAACGCCTAGATCTAACCCTAAATCTAACCTACCGCCTAATCCTAACCTTAAGCTCTAATGCTAACTCTAACCCTGAACCCTAAACCTACCCGTAACCCTTAACACTAACCCTATCCGTGAACCTTAACCCTGACCCTAACCATTACCCGCACCGAAGCATTTAACCCTGACCCTAACCCTAATCCTTAATGCTAACCCTAACACTAAACCCTAACCCTAAGCCCAACACTTATCCCTAATCCTATCCCTTAACCCTAACCCTAACCCTAATGCTACCCCCTAAACGTAACCCTAACCGTGACCAGTAAACCTAAACCTAACCTCTAACACAAAGCGTAGCACATAACTCTAACCCTAAAACTAACCCTAAACCTAACCCTAACCATAAACCCTAACTCTTAACCTTAACCCTAAGCGTTAACTCTCACGCTAACCTTTAATCCTAACCCTAATCCTAATCTTCAACCCTAAACCTAACACTTAACCCTAACCCTGTACCAAACCCTAACCCCTCATCTTAACCCTAACGGTAAACCTCAACCCTACACCAAAGTGTAACCATTAAACCTAAGAGTAACCTTTAACCCTAACCCTAATCCCTAACCCTAAGCCCTCAACCTAACACTAAACTTCATCCTTAACCCTAATGAGAATCCTAA
>NW_027182843.1:1107500-1110000 GCF_041146395.1 Eulemur rufifrons
AACCCTAATCGTAAACCTCAACCCTAAACCAAAGTGTAACTGTTAAATCTAAGAGTAACCTTTAACCCTAACACTAATACCTAAGCCTAAGCCCTCACCCTAACACTAAACTTCATCCTTAACCCAAACCATAATCCAACCCTAAATCTCATTCTCACACTTCTTGCTTTCTTAGAGTTTAGAAAGCCTGCCATCCTCCCATGCCATGGGTGAAAGGAAGCTCTACCACTGTGTCCTGCATGAATCCCACGGGCCCATACCCAGAGTATGATAGAGTGGGTTCCCGGGTACAATCCCAGCCCCCTAAACTCCCCCCGCCCGCCTAATGCAGACAGGGCCCGTGCGCTAAGCATAAACAATACCTTTAACAGATAACCCTAACCCTGAACATAACACCCAACCCTGTTCCTATTTCTCCCCTTAACACGTAAACCTCCCCGTGCGCCTAACTTTAACCTCTTATCCTAACGTTAATGCATAACCCATTTACTGAGAACAACCCCATCCCAAAATTCTAACCCTATCTCCTAGTCATCACTGTGACACCTAATCCCTAACCCTAATTCCAAACCGCTAACCCTAACCGTAACCCTACCTACAACCCTAACACTGACAGTAACCCTTACTTCTAACCCCAACGCTATGCCTAACAAAAACCCTAACCCTTGACCCTAACCCTTCACCCTAACCCCTAAGACTTACCCTAACCCTTAACCCTAATCCTAATCCTAACCATTAAACCTAACCCTAGCTCTTAAAGCTAACCCTAAACCTTACCCTCACGACTAGACCTAACCCTGACACTAACCTAACACTTAACCCTCACCAGAACCCCTAAAGCTAACCCTGAACCCTATCCCTAACCCTAGCAGAAAACTTTAACCCTAAACCTAAGCCCAACCCGTAACCCTAATCCTATCCTTTTACCCTAAAATTAACCCCTAAACCTAACCCCTATACCTCACCCTAACTCTAACCCCAATCCTAATTCTAACCATACCCCTTCATAAAACACTAACCGCTAACCTAACACTAACCAAAAACCCTAATCACTAATCCCTAACCCTAACACTTAACCTTTACCCTAACCGTTAACCCTCACCCTAAATCTTAACACTGACCCTAACCTTAACCTTTAACTCTAAGCCTAACCCTTAACCCTACAGTAAGGAAGACCCTTAATGCTAATGGGATCCCTTATCCCTAACCCTAACACTACAGCTAAAAATAACCCTAACCTTGGATCCTTAAACCTAACCCCTAACACTTACTTTAACCCCAAACCCTAACGCTAATCCTAAGAATTAAACCTAACCCTATCTCTGAACCCTAAAGATAGCCCTTACCCTAACGCCTAGATCTAACCCTAAATCGAACCTACCGCCTAATCCTAACCTTAAGCCCTAATGCTAACTCTAACCCTGAACCCTAAACCTACCCGTAACCCTTAACACTAACCCTATCCGTGAACCTTAACCCTGACCCTAACCATTACCCGCACCCAAGCATTTAACCCTGACCCTACCCCTAATCCTTAATGATAACACTAACATTAAACCCTAACCCTAAGCCCAACACTTAACCCTAATCCTATCCCTTAACCCTAACCCTAACGCAAACCCCTAAACGTAACCCTAACCGTGACCAGGAAACCTAACCTTAACCTCTAACACAAACCATAGCACATAACTCTAACCCTAAAACTAAACCTAACCCCAACCCTAACCCTAAACCCTAACTCTTAACCTTAACCCTAAGCGTTAACTCTCACGCTAACCTTTAATCCTAACCCTAATCCTAATCTTCAACCCTAAACCTAACACTTAACCCTAACCCTGTACCAAACCCTAACCCCTCATCTTAACCCTAACCGTAAACCTCAACCCTAAACCAAAGTGTAGCCGTTAAACCTAAGAGTAACCTTTAACCCTAACCCTAATCCCTAACCCTAAGCCCTCACCCTAACACTAAACTTCATCCTTAACCCTAACCATAATCCTTCCTCTAAATCTAATTCTAAGACTTCTTGCTTTCTTAGTGTTTAGAAAGCCTGCCATCCTCCCATGCCATGCGTGAAAGGAGGCTCTACCACTGTGTCCTGCATGAAACCCAAGGGCCCATACCCAGAGTATGATAGAGTGGGTTCCCGGGTACAATCCCAGCCCCCTAAACTCCCCCCGCCCGCCTAATGCAGACAGGGCCCGTGCGCTAAGCATAAACAATACCTTTAACAGATAACCCTAACCCTGAACATAACACCCAACCCTGTTCCTATTTCTCCCCTTAACACGTAAACCTCCCCGTGCGCCTAACTTTAACCTCTTATCCTAACGTTAATGCATAACCCATTTCCTGAGAACAACCCCATTCCATAATTCTAACCCTATCTCCTAGTCATCACTGTGACACCTAATCCCTAACCCTAATTCTAAACCGCTAACCCTAACCGTAACCCTACCTACAACCCTAACACTGACAGTAACCCTTACTTCTAACCCCA
>NW_027182843.1:1117500-1140000 GCF_041146395.1 Eulemur rufifrons
AACCTACCGCCTAATCCTAACCTTAATCCCTAATGCTAACACTAACCCTGAACCTTAAACCTACCCGTAACCCTTAACACTAACCCTATCCGTGAACCTTAACCCTGACTCTAACGATTACCCGCACCCAAGCATTTAACCCTAACCCTAACCTAATCCTTAATGCTAACCCTAACACTAAACCCTAACCCTACGCCCAACACTTAACCCTAATCCTATCCCTTAACCCTAACCATAACCCTAATGCTACCCCCTAAACGAAACCTAACTGTGACCAGTAAACCTAACCCTAACCTGTAACACAAATCATAGCACATAACTCTAAACCTAACACTAACCCTAACCCTAACCCTAAACCCTAACTCTTAACCTTAACACTAAGTGTTAACTCTCACGCTAACCTTTAATCCTAACCCTAATCCTAATCTTCAACCCTAAACCTAACACTTAACCCTAACCCTGTACCAAACCCTAACCCCTCATCTTAACCCTAACCGTAAACCTCAACCCTAAATTAAAGTGTAACCGTTAAACCTAAGAGTAACCTTTAACCCTAACCCTAATCCCTAACCCTAAGCCCTCACCCTAACACTAAACTTCATCCTTAATCCTAACCAGAATCCTAACCCTAAATCTAATTCTCAGACTTCTTGCTTTCTTAGAGTTTAGAAAGACTGCAATCCTCCCATGCCATGCGTGAAAGGAGGCTCTACTACTGTGTCCTGCATGAAACCCACGGGCCCATACCCAGAGTATGATAGAGTGGGTTCCCGGGTACAATCCCAGCCCCCTAAACTCCCCCCGCCCGCCTAATGCAGACAGGGCCCGTGCGCTAAGCATAAACAATACCTTTAACAGATAACCCTAACCCTGAACATAACACCCAACCCTGTTCCTATTTCTCCCCTTAACACGTAAACCTTACCGTGCACCTAACTTTAACCTCTTATCCTAACGTTAATGCATAACCCATTTCCTGAGAACAACCCCATCCCATAATTCTATCCCTATCTCCTAGTAATCACTGTGACACCTAATCCCTAACCCTAATTCTAAACCACTAACCCTAACCGTAACCCTACCTACAACCCTAACACTGACAGTAAGCCTTTCTTCTAACCCCAACGCTATGCCTAACAAAAACCCTAACCCTTGACCCTAACCCTTCACCCTAACCCCTAAGCCTTACCCTAACCCTTAACCCTAATCCTAATCCTAACCATTAAACCTAACCCTAGCTCTTAAAGCTAACCCTAAACCTTACCCTCACGACTAGACCTAACCCTGACACTAACCTAACACCTAACCCTAACCAGAACCCCTAAAGCTAACCCTGAACCCTATCCCTAACCCCAGCAGTAAACTTTAACCCTAAACCTAAGCCCAACCCGTAACCCTAATCCTATCCTTTTACCCTAAAACTAACCCCTAAACCTAACCCCTATACCTCACCCTAACTCTAACCCCAATCCTAATTCTAACCGTACCCCTTCATAAAACACTAACTCCTTACCGCTAACCCTAACACTAACCGAAAACCCTAATCACTAATCCCTAACCCTAACGCATAACCTTTACCCTAACCGTTAACCCTCACCCTAAATCTTAACACTGACCCTAACTTTAACCTTTAATTCTAAGCCTAACCCTTAACCCTACAGGAAGGAAGACCCTTAATGCTAATGGGATCCCTTATCCCTAACCCTAACACTACAGCTAAAAATAACCCTAACCTTGGATCCTTAAACCTAACCCCTAACACTTACTTTAACCCCAAACCCTAACCCTAATCCTAAGCATTAAACCTAAACCTATCACTTAAGCCTAACGCTAGCCCTTACCCTAACGCCTAGATCTAACCCTAAATATAACCTACCGCCTAATCGTAACCTTAAGCCCTAATGCTAACACTAACCCTGAACCCTAAACCTACCCGTAACCCTTAACACTAACCCTATCCGTGAACCTTAACCCTGACTCTAACCATTACCCGCACCCAAGCATTTAACCCTGACCCTAACCCTAATCCTTAATGCTAACCCTAACACTAAACCCTAACCCTACGCCCAACACTTAACCCTAATCCTATCCCTTAACCCTAACCCTAACCCTAATGCTACCCCCTAAACTAAACCTAACTGTGACCAGTAAACCTAACCCTAACCTGTAACACAAACCATAGCACATAACTCTAAACCTAAAACTAACCCTAACCCTAACCCTAACCCTAAACCCTAACTCTTAACCTTAACCCTAAGCGTTAACTCTCACGCTAACCTTTAATCCTAACCCTAATCCTAATCTTCAACCCTAAAGCTAACACTTAACCCTAACCCTGTACCAAACACTAAACCCTCATCTTAACCCTAACCGTAAACCTCAACTCTAAACCAAAGTGTAACCGTTAAAAATAAGAGTAATCTTTAACCCTAACCCTAATCCCTAACCCTAAGCCCTCACCCTAACACTAAACTTCATCCTTAACCCTAACCAGAATCCTAACCCTAAATCTAATTCTCAGACTTCTTGCTTTCTTAGAGTTTAGAAAGCCTGTAATCCTCCGATGCCATGCGTGAAAGTAGGCTCTACCACTGTGTCCTGCGTGAAACCCACGGGCACATACCCAGAGTATGATAGAGTGGGTTCCCGGGTACAATCCCAGTCCCCTAAAATCCCCCCGCACGCCTAATGCAGACAGGGCCCGTGCGCTAAGCATAAACAATACCTTTAACAGATAACCCTAACCCTGAACATAACACCCAACTCTGTTCCTATTTCTCCCCTTAACACGTAAACCTCACCGTGCGCCTAACTTTAACCTCTTATCCTAACGTTAATGAATTACCCATTTCCTGAGAACAACCCAATCCCATAATTCTAACCCTATCTCCTAGTCATCACTGTGACCCTAATCCCTTACCCTAATTCTAAACCGCTAACCCTAACCGTAACCCTACCTACAACCCTAACACTGACAGTAACCCTTACTTCTAACCCCAACGCTATGCCTAACAAAAACCCTAACCCTTGACCCTAACCCTTCACGCTAACCCCTAAGCCTTACCCTAACCCTTAACCCTAATCCTAATCCTAACCATTAAACCTAACCCTAGCTCTTAAAGCTAACCCTAAACCTTACCCTCACGACTAGACCTAACCCTGACACTAACCTAACACCTAACCCTAACCAGAACCCCTAAAGCTAACCCTGAACCCTATCCCTAACCCTAGCAGTAAACTTTAACCCTAAACCTATGCCCAACCCGTAACCCTAATCCTATCCTTTACCCTAAAACTAACCCCTAAACCTAACCCCTATACCTCACCCTAACTCTAACCCCAATCTTAATTCTAACCATACCCCTTCATAAAACACTAACTCCTAACCGCTAACCCTAACACTAACCAAAAACCCTAATCACTAATACCTAACCCTAACGCTTAACCTTTACCCTAACCGTTAACCCTCACCCTAAATCTTAACACTGACCCTAACCTTAACCTTTAACTCTAAGCCTAACCCTTAACCCTACAGTAAGGAAGACCCTTAATGCTAATGGGATCCCTTATCCCTAACCCTAACACTACAGCTAAAAATAACCCTAACCTTGGATCCTAAACCCAACCCCTAACACTTACTTTAACCCCAAACCCTAACCCTAATACTAAGCATTAAACCTAACCCTATATCTTAACCCTAACGCTAGCCCTTACCCTAACGCCTAGATCTAACCCTAAATTTAACCTACCGCCTAATCCTAACCTTAAGCCCTAATGCTAACACTAACCCTGAACCCTAAACCTACCCGTAACCCTTAACACTAACCCTATCCGTGAACCTAAACCCTGACCCTAACCATTACCCGCACCCAAGCATTTAACCCTGACCCTAACCCTAATCCTTAATGCTAACCTTAACACTAAACCCTAACCCTAAGCCCAACACTTAACCCTAATCCTATCCCTTAACCCTAACCCTAACCCTAACCCTAATGCTAACCCCTAAACGTAACCCTAACCATGACCAGTAAACCTAACCCTAACCTCTAACACAAACCATAGCACATAACTCTAACCCTAAAACTAACCCTAACCCTAAACCTAAACCCTAACTCTTAACCTTAACCCTAAGCGTTAACTCTCACGCTAACCTTTAATCCTAACCCTAATCCTAATCTTCAACCCTAAACCTAACACTTAACCCTAACCCTGTACCAAACCCTAACCCCTCATCTTAACCCTAACCATAAACCTCAACCCGAAATTAAAGTGTAACCGTTAAACCTAAGAGTAACCTTTAACCCTAACCCTAATCGGTAACCCTAAGCCCTCACCCTAACACTAAACTTCATCCTTAACCCTAACCAGAATCCTAACCCTAAATCTAATTCTCAGACTTCTTGCTTTCTTAGAGTTTAGAAAGCCTGCAATCCTCCCATGCCATGCGTGAAAGGAGGCTCTACCACTGTGTCCTGCATGAAACCCACGGGCCCATACCCAGAGTATGATAGAGTGGGTTCCCGGGTACAATCCCAGCCCCCTAAACTCCCCCCGCCCGCCTAATGCAGACAGGGCCCGTGCGCTAAGCATAAACAATACCTTTAACAGATAACCCTAACCCTGAACATAACATCCAACCCTGTTCCTATTTCTCCCCTTAACACGTAAACCTTACCGTGCACCTAACTTTAACCTCTTATCCTAACGTTAATGCATAACCCATTTCCTGAGAACAACCCCATCCCATAATTCTAACCCTATCTCCTAGTCATCACTGTGACACCTAATCCCTAACCCTAATTCTAAACCGCTAACCCTAACCGTAACGCTACCTACAACCCTAACACTGACAGTAACCCTTTCTTCTAACCCCAACGCTATGCCTAACAAAAACCCTAAACCTTGACTCTAACCCTTCACCCTAACCCCTAAGCCTTACACTAACCCTTAACGCTAATCCTAATCCTAACCATTAAACCTAACCCTAGCGCTTAAAGCTAACCATAAACCTTACCCTCACGACTAGACCTAACCCTGACACTAACCTAACACCTAACCCTAACCAGAACCCCTAAAGCTAACCCTGAACCCTATCCCTAACCCCAGCAGTAAACTTTAACCCTAAACCTAAGCCCAACCCGTAACCCTAATCCTATCGTTTTACCCTAAAACTAACCCCTAAACCTAACCCCTATACCTCACCCTAACTCTAACCCCAATCCTAATTCTAACCGTACCCCTTCATAAAACACTAACTCCTAACCGCTAACACTAACACTAACCAAAAACCCTAATCACTAATCCCTAACCCTAACGCTTAACCTTTACCCTAACCGTTAACCCTCACCCTAAATCTTAACACTGACCCTAACCTTAACCTTTAACTCTAAGCCTAACCCTTAACTCTACAGTAAGGAAGACCCTTAATGCTAATGGGATCCCTTATCCCTAACCCTAACACTACAGCTAAAAATAACCCTAACCTTGGATCCTTAAACCTAACCCCTAACACTTACTTTAACCCCAAACCCTAACCCTAATCCTAAGCATTAAACCTAATCCTATCTTTTAGCCCTAACGCTAGCCCTTACCCTAACGCCTAGATCTAACCCTAAATCTAACCTACCGCCTAATCCTAACCTTAAGCCCTAATGCTAACACTAACCCTGAACCCTAAACCTACCTGTAACCCTTAACACTAACCCTATCCGTGAACCTAAACCCTGACCCTAACCATTACCCGCACCCAAGCATTTAACCCTGACCCTAACCCTAATCCTTAATGCTAACCTTAACAATAACCCTAACTCTAAGCCCAACACTTAACCCTAATCCTATCCCTTAACCCTAACCCTAACCCTAACCCTAATGCTAACCCTTAAACGTAACCCTAACCGTGACCAGTAAACCTAACTCTAACCTCTAACACAAACCATAGCACTTAACTCTAACCCTAAAACTAACCCTAACCCTAACCCTAAACCCTAACCCTTAACCTTAACCCTAAGCGTTAACTCTCACGCTAACCTTTAATCCTAACCCTAATCCTAATCTTCAACCCTAAACCTAACACTTAACCCTAACCCTGTACCAAACCCTAACCCCTCATCTTAACCCTAACCGTAAACCTCAACCCTAAATTAAAGTGTAACCGTTAAACCTAAGAGTAACCTTTAACCCTAACCCTAATCCCTAACCCTAAGCCCTCACCCTAACACTAAACTTCATCCTTAACCCTAACCAGTATCCTAACCCTAAATCTAATTCTCAGACTTCTTGCTTTCTTAGAGTTTAGAAAGCCTGCAATCCTCCCATGCCATGCGTGAAAGGAGGCTCTACCACTGTGTCCTGCATGAAACCCACGGGCCCATACCCAGAGTATGATAGAGTGGGTTCCCGGGTACAATCCCAGCCCCCTAAACTCCCCCCGCCCGCCTAATGCAGACAGGGCCCGTGCGCTAAGCATAAACAATACCTTTAACAGATAACCCTAATCCTGAACATAACACCCAACCCTGTTCCTATTTCTCCCCTTAACACGTAAACCTCACCGTGCGCCTAACTTTAACCTCTTATCCTAAAGTTAATGCAAAACCCAATTCCTGAGAACAACCCCTATCCCATAATTCTAACCCTATCTCCTAGTCATCACTGTGACACCTAATCCCTAACCCTAATTCTAAACCGCTAACCCTACCCGTAACCCGACCTACAACCCTAACACTGACAGTAACACTTACTTCTAACCCCAACGCTATGCCTAACATAAACCTTGACCCTAACCCTTCACCCTAACCCCTAAGCCTTACATTAACCCTTAACTCTAATCCTAATCCTAACCATTAAACCTAACCCTAGCTCTTAAAGCTAACCCTAAACCTTACCGTCACGACTAGACCCAACCCTGACACTAACCTAACACCTAACCCTAACCAGAACCCCTAATGCTAACCCTGAACCCTATCCCTAACCTCAGCAGTAAACTTTAACCCTAAACCTAAGCCCAACCCGTAACCCTAATCCTATCCTTTTACCCTAAAACTAACTCCTAAACCTAACCCCTATACCTCACCCTAACTCTAACCCAAATCCTAATTCTAACCATACCCCTTCATAAAACACTAACTCCTAACCGCTAACCCTAACACTAACCAAAAACCCTAATCACTAATCCCTAACCCTAACGCTTAACCTTTACCCTAACCGTTAACCCTCACCCTAAATCTTAACACTGACCCTAACCTTAACCTTTAACTCTAAGCCTAACCCTTAACCCTACAGTAAGGAAGACCCTTAATGCTAATGGGATCCCTTATCCCTAACCCTAACACTACAGCTAAAAATAACCCTAACCTTGGATCCTTAAACCTAACCCCTAACACTTACTTTAACCCCAAAACCTAACCCTAATCCTAAGCATTAAACCTAATCCTATCTCTTAACCCTAACGCTAGCCCTTACCCTAACGCCTAGATCTAACCCTAAATCTAACCTACCGCCTAATCCTAACCTTAAGCCCTAATGCTAACACTAACCCTGAACCCTAAACCTACCCGTAACCCTTAACACTAACCCTATCCGTGAACCTAAACCCTGACCCTAACCATTACCCGCACCCAAGCATTTAACCCTGACCCTAACCCTAATCCTTAATGCTAACCTTAACACTAAACCCTAACCCTAAGCCCAACAATTAACCCTAATCCTATCCCTTAACCCTAACCCTAATGCTAACCCCTAAACGTAACCCTAACCGTGACCAGTAAACCTAACCCTAACCTCTAACACAAACCATATCACTTAACTCTAACCCTAAAACTAACCCTAATCCTAACCCTAAACCCTAACACTTAACCTTAACCCTAAGCGTTAACTCTCACGCTAACCTTTAATCCTAACCCTAATCCTAATCTTCAACCCTAAACCTAACACTTAACCCTAACCCTGTACCAAACCCTAACCCCTCATCTTAACCCTAACCGTAAACCTCAAACCTAAATTAAAGTGTAACCGTTAAACCTAAGAGTAACCTTTAACCCTAACCCTAATCCCTAACCCTAAGCCCTCACCGTAACACTAAACTTCATCCTTAACCCTAACCAGTATCCTAACCCTAAATCTAATTCTCAGACTTCTTGCTTTCTTAGAGTTTAGAAAGCCTGCAATCCTCCCATGCCATGCATGAAAGGAGGCTCTACCACTGTGTCCTGCATGAAACCCACGGGCCCATACCCAGAGTATGATAGACTGGGTTCCCGGGTACAATAACAGCCCCCTAAACTACCCCCGCCCGCCTAATGCAGACAGGGCCCGTGCGCTAAGCATAAACAATACCTTTAACAGATAACCCTAACCCTGAACATAACACCCAACCCTGTTCCTATTTCTCCCCTTAACACGTAAACCTCACCGTGCGCCTAACTTTAACCTCTTATCCTAAAGTTAATGCAAAACCCATTTCCTGAGAACAACCCCTATCCCATAATTCTAACCCTATCTCCTAGTCATCACTGTGACACATAATCCCTAACCCTAATTCTGAACCGCTAACCCTACCCGTAACCCTACCTACAACCCTAACACTGACAGTAACCCTTACTTCTAACCCCAACGTTATGCCTAACAAAAACCCTAAACCTTGACCCTAACCCTTCACCCTAACCCTTAAACCTTACCCTAACCCTTAACCCTAATCCTAATCCTAACCATTAAACCTAACCCTAGCTCTTAAAGCTAACCCTAAACCTTACCCTCACGACTAGACCTAACCCTGACACTAACCTAACACCTAACCCTAACCAGAACCCCTAAAGCTAACCCTGAATCCTATCCCTAACCCTAGCAGTAAACTTTAACCCTAAACCTAAGCCCAACCCGTAACCCTAATCCTATCCTTTTACCCTAAAACTAACCCCTAAACCTAACCCCTATACCTCACCCTAACTCTAACCCCAATCCTAATTCTAAGCATACCCCTTCATAAAACACTAACTCCTAACCGCTAACCCTAACACTAACCAAAAACCCAAATCACTAATCCCTAGCCCTGACGCTTAACCTTTACCCTAACCGTTAACCCTCACGCTGAATCTTAACACTGACCCTAACCTTAACCTTTAATTCAAAGCCTAACACTTAACCCTACAGTAAGGAAGACCCTTAATGCTAATGGGATCCCTTATCCCTAACCCTAACACTACAGCTAAAAATAACCCTAACCTTGGATCCTTAAACCTAACCCCTAACACTTACTTTAACCCCAAACCCTAACCCTAATCCTAAGCATTAAACCTAACGTTATCTCTTAACCCTATCGCTAGCCCTTACCCTAACGCCTAGATCTAACCCTAAATCTAACCTACCGCCTAATCCTATCCTTAAGCCCTAAAGCTAACACTAACCCTGAACCCTAAACCTACCCGTAACCCTTAACACTAACCGTATCCATGAACCTTAACGCTGACCCTAACCATTACCCGGACCCAAGCATTTAAACCTGACCCTAACCCTAATCCTTAATGCTAACCCTAACACTAAACCATAACCCTAAGCCCAACACTTAACCCTAATCCTATCCCTTAACCCTAACCCTAACCCTAACCCTATTGCTAACCCCTAAACGTAACCCTAACCGTGACCAGTAAATCTAACCCTAACCTCTAACACAAACCATAGCACACAACTCTAACCCTAAAACTAACCCTAACCCTAACCCTAACCCTAAACCCTAACTCTTAACCTTAACCCTAAGCGTTAACTCTCACGCTAACCTTTAATCCTAACCCTAATCCTAATCTTCAACCGTAAACCTAACATTTAACCCTAACCCTGTACCAAACCCTAACCCCTCATCTTAACCCTAACCGTAAACCTCAACCCTAAACCAAAGTGTAACCGTTAAACCTAAGAGTAACCTTTAACCCTATCCCTAATCCCTAACCCTAAGCCCTCACCCTAACACTAAACTTCATCCTTAACCCTAACCAGAACCCTAACCCTAAATCTAATTCTCAGACTTCTTGCTTTCTGAGAGTTTAGAAAGCCTGCAATCCTCCCATGCTATGCGTGAAAGGAGGCTCTACCACTGTGTCCTGCATGAAACCCACGGGCCCATACCCAGAGTATGATAGAGTGGGTTCCCGGGTACAATCCCAGCCCCCTAAACTCCCCCCGCCAGCCTAATGCAGACAGGGCCCATGTGCTAAGCATAAACAATACCTTTAACAGATAACCCTAACCCTGAACATAACACCCAACCCTGTTCCTATTTCTCCCCTTAACACGTAAACCTCACCGTGCGCCTAACTTTAACCTCTTATCCTAACGTTAATGCATAACCCATTTCCTGAGAACAACCCCTATCCCATAATTCTAACCCTATCTCCTAGTCATCACTGAGACACCTAATCCCTAACCCTAATTCTAAACCGCTAACACTAACCGTAACCCTACCTACAACCCTAACACTGACAGTAACCCTTACTTCTAACCCCAACGCTATGCCTAACATAAACCTTGACCCTAACCCTTCACCCTAACCCCTAAGCCTTACATTAACCGTTAACCCTAATCCTAATCCTAACCATTAAACCTATTCCTACCTCTTAAAGCTAACCCTAAACCTTACCCTCACGACTAGACCTAACCCTGACACTAACCTAACACCTAACCCTAACCAGAACCCCTAAAGCTAACCCTGAACCCTATCCCTAACCCTAGCAGTAAACTTTAACCCTAAACCTAAGCCCAACCCGTAACCCTAATCCTATCCTTTTACCCTAAAACTAACCCCTAAACCTAACCCCTATACCTCACCCTAACTCTAACCCCAATCCTAATTCTAAGCATACCCCTTCATAAAACACTAACTCCTAACCGCTAACCCTAACAATAACCAAAAACCCTAATCACTAATCCTAACGCTTAACCTTTACCCTAACCGTTAACCCTCACCCTAAATCTTAACACTGATCCTAACCTTAACCTTTAATTGTAAGCCTAACCCTAACCCTGCAGGAAGGAAGACCCTTAATGCTAATGGGATCCCTTATCCCTAACCCTAACACTACAGCTAAAAATAACCCTAACCTTGGATCCTTAAAACTAACCCCTAACACTTTCTTTAACCCCAAACCCTAACCCTAATCCTAAGCATTAAACCTAACCCTATCTCTTAACCCTAACGCTAGCCCTTACCCTAACGCCTAGTTCTAACCCTGAATCTAACCTACCGCCTAATCCTAACCTTAAGCCCTAATGCTAACACTAACCCTGAACCCTAAACCTACCCGTAACCCTTAACACTAACCCTATCCGTGAACCTTAACCTGACCCTAACCATTACGCGCACCCAAGCATTTAACCCTGACCCTACCCCTAATCCTTAATGATAACCCTAACACTAAACCCTAACCCTAAGCCCAACACTTATCAGTAATCCTATCCCTTAACCCTAACCCTAATGCTAACCCCTAAACGTAACCCTAACCGTCACCAGTAAACCTAACCCTAACCTCTAACACAAACCATAGCACTAAACTAACTAAAACTAACCCTATCCCTAACACTAACCCTAAACCCTAACTCTTAACCTTAACCCTAAGCGTTAACTCTCACGCTAACCTTTAATCCTAACCCTAATCCTAATCTTCAACACTAAACCTAACACTTAACCCTAACCCTGTACCAAACCCTAACCCCTCATCTTAACCCTAATCGTAAACCTCAACCCTAAACCAAAGTGTAACCGTTAAACCTAAGAGTAACCTTTAACCCTAACCCTAATCCCTAACCCTAAGCCCTCACCCTAACACTAAACTTCATCCTTAACCCTAACCATAATCCAACCCTAAATCTCATTCTCACACTTCTTCCTTTCTTAGAGTTTAGAAAGCCTGCCATCCTCCCATGCCATGGGTGAAAGGAGGCTCTACCACTGTGTCCTGCATCAAACCCACGGGCCCATACCCAGAGTATGATAGAGTGGGTTCCCGGGTACAATCCCACCCCCCTAAACTCCCCCCGCCCGCCTAATGCAGACAGGGCCCGTGCGCTAAGCATAAACAATACCTTTAACAGATAACCCTAACCCTGAACATAACACCCAACCCTGTTCCTATTTCTCCCCTTAACACGAAAACCTCCCCGTGCGCCTAACTTTAACCTCTTATCCTAACGTTAATGCATAACCCATTTCCTGAGAACAACCCCTATCCCATAATTCTAACCCTATCTCCTAGTCATCACTGTGACACCTAATCCCTAACCCTAATTCTAAACCGCTAACCCTAACCGTAACCCTACCTACAACCCTAACACTGACAGTAACCCTTACTTCTAACCCCAACGCTATGCCTAACAAAAACCCTAACCCTTGACCCTAACCCTTCACCCTAACCCCTAAGCCTTACCCTAACCCTTAACCCTAATCCTAATCCTAACCATTAAACCTAACCCTAGCTCTTAAAGCTAACCCTAAACCTTACCCTCATGACTAGACCTAACCCTGACACTAACCTATCACCTAACCCTAACCAGAACCCCTAAAGCTAACACTGAACCCTATCCCTAAC
The DNA here is from genome assembly GCF_041146395.1 of Eulemur rufifrons. Taxonomy (NCBI): domain Eukaryota; kingdom Metazoa; phylum Chordata; class Mammalia; order Primates; family Lemuridae; genus Eulemur; species Eulemur rufifrons. The sequence goes on from NW_027182843.1 coordinate 1,130,073, forward strand.
CCCAGCAGTAAACTTTAACCCTAAACCTAAGCCCAACCCGTAACCCTAATCCTATCCTTTTACCCTAAAACTAACCCCTAAACCTAACCCCTATACCTCACCCTAACTCTAACCCCAATCCTAATTCTAACCATACCCCTTCATAAAACACTAATTCCTAACCGCTAACCCCAACACTAACCAAAAACCCTAATCAATAATCCCTAACCCTAACGCTTAACCTTTACCCTAACCGTTAATCCTCACCCTAAATCTTAACACTGACCCTAACCTTAACCTTTAACTCTAAGCCTAACTCTTAATGCTACAGGAAGGAAGACCCTTAATGCTAATGGGATCCCTTATCCCTAACCCTAACACTACAGCTAAAAATAACACTAACCTTCGATCCTTAAACCTAACCCCTAACACTTACTTTAACCCCAAACCCTAACCCTAATCCTAAGCATTAAACCTAACCCTATCTCTTAACCCTAACGCTAGCCCTTACCCTAACGCCTAGATCTAACCTTAAATCTAACCTACCGCCTAATCCTAACCTTAAGCCCTAATGCTAACACTAACCCTGAACCCTAAACCTACCCGTAACCCTTAACACTAACCCTATCCGTGAACCTTAACCCTGACCCTAACCATTACCCGCACCCAAGCATTTAACCCTCACCCTAACCCTAATCCTTAATGCTAACCCTAACACAAAACCCTAACCCTAAGCCCAACACTTATCCCTAATCCTATCCCTTAACTCTAACCCTAACCCTAATGCTACCCCCTAAACGTAACCCTAACCGTGACCAGTAAACCTAACCCTAACCTCTAACACAAACCATAGCACATAACTCTAACCCTAAAACTAACCCTATCCCTAAACCTAACACTAATCCATAACTCTTAACCTTAACCCTAAGCGTTAACTCTAACGCTAATCTTTAATCCTAACCCTAATCCTAATCTTCAACCCTAAACCTAACACTTAACCCTAACCCTGTACCAAACCCTAACCCCTCATCTTAACCCTAACCGTAAACCTCAACCCTAAACCAAAGTGTAACCGTTAAACCTAAGAGTAACCTTTAACCCTAACCCTAATCCCTAACTCTAAGCCCTCACCCTAACACTAAACTTCATCCTTAACCCTAACCAGAATCCTAACCCTAAATCTAATTCTCAGACTTCTTGCTTTCTTAGAGTTTAGAAAGCCTGCAATCCTCCCATGCCATGCGTGAAAGGAGGCTCTACCACTGTGTCCTGCATGAAACCCACGGGCCCATACCCAGAGTATGATAGAGTGGGTTCCCGGGTACAATCCCAGCCCCCTAAACTCCCCCCGCCCGCCTAATGCAGACAGGGCCCGTGCGCTAAGCATAAACAATACCTTTAACAGATAACCCTAACCCTGAACATAACACCCAACCCTGTTCCTATTTCTCCCCTTAACACGTAAACCTCACCGTGCGCCTAACTTTAACCTCTTATCCTAACGTTAATGCATAACCCATTTCCTGAGAACAACCCCTATCCCATAATTCTAACCCTATCTCCTAGTCATCACTGTGACACCTAATCCCTAACCCTAATTCTAAACCGCTAACCCTAACCGTAACCCTACCTACAACTCTAACACTGACAGTAACCCTTACTTCTAACCCCAACGCTATGCCTAACAAAAACCCTAACCCTTGACCCTAAGCCTTCACCCTAACCCCTAAGCCTTACCCTAACCCTTAACCCTAATCCTAATCCTAACCATTAAAACTAACCCTAGCTCTTAAAGCTAACCCTAAACCTTACCCTCATCACTAGACCTAATCCTGACACTAACCTAACACCTAACCCTAACCAGAAACCCTAAAGCTAACCCTGAAACCTATCCCTAAATCTAGCAGTAAACTTTAACCGTAAACCTAAACCCAACCGGTAACCCTAATCCTATCCTTTTACCCTAAAAGTAACCCCTAAACCTAACCCCTATACCTCACCCTAACTGTAACCCCAATCCTAATTCTAACCATACCTCTTCATAAAACACTAACTCCTAACCGATAACCCTAACACTAACCAGAACCTTAATGACTTATCCCTAACCCTAACGCTTAACCATTACACTAACCGTTAACCCTCACCCTAAATCTTAACACTGACCCTAACCTTAACCTTTAATTGTAAGCCTAACACTTAACCCTACAGTAAGGAAGACCCTTAATGCTAATGGGATCCCTTATCGCTAACCCTAACACTACAGCTAAAAGTTACCCTAACCTTGGATCCTTAAACCTAACCCTTAACACTTACTTTAACCCCAAACCCTAACCCTAATCCTAAGCATTAAACCTAACCCTATCTCTTAACCCTAACGCTAGCCCTTACCCTAACGCCTAGATCTAACCCTAAATCTAACCTACCGCCTAATCCTAACCTTATGCCCTAATGCTAACACTAACCCTGAACCCTAAACCTACCCGTAACCCTTAACACTAACACTATCCGTGAACCTAAACCCTGACCCTAACCATTACCCGCACCCAAGCATTTAACCCTGACCCTAACACTAAACCTTAATGCTAACCTTAACACTAAACCCTAACCCTAAGCCCAACACTTAACCCTAATCCTATCCCTTAACCCTAACCCTAACCCTAACCCTAAAGCTAACCCCTAAATGTAACCCTAACCATGACCAGTAAACCTAACCCTAACCTCTAACACAAAACATAGCACATAACTCTAACCCTAAAACGAACCCTAACCCTAACCCTAACCCTAGACCCTAACTCTTATCCTTAACAATAAGCGTTAACTCTCACGCTAACCTTTAATCCTAACCCTAATCCTAATATTCAACCCTAAACCTAAAACTTAACCCTTACCCTGTACCAAACCCTAATGCCTCATCTTAACCCTAACCGTAAACCTCAACCCTAAACCAAAGTGTAACCGTTAAACCTAAGAGTAACTTTTAACCCTAACCCTAATCCCTAACCCTAAGCCCTCTCCCTAACACTAAACTTCATCCTTAACCCTAACCAGAATCCTAACCCTAAATCTAATTCTCAGACTTCTTGCTTTCTTAGAGTTTAGAAAGACTGCAATCCTCCCATGCCATGCGTGAAAGGAGGCTCTACCACTGTGTCCTGCATGAAACCCACGGGCCCATACCCAGAGTATGATAGAGTGGGTTCCCGGGTACAATCCCAGCCCCCTAAACTCGCCCCGCCCGCCTAATGCAGACAGGGCCCGTGCGCTAAGCATAAACAATACCTTTAACAGATAACCCTAACCCTGAACATAACACCCAACCCTGTTCCTATTTCTCCCGTTAACACGTAAACCTCACCGTGCACCTAACTTTAACCTCTTATCCTAACGTTAATGCATAACCCATTTCCTGAGAACAACCCCTATCCCATAATTCTAACCCTATCTCCTAGTCATCACTGTGACACCAAATCCCTAACCCTAATTCTAAACCGCTAACCCTAACCGTAACCCTACCTACAACCCTAACACTGACAGTAACCCTTACTTCTAACCCCAACGCTATGCCTAACAAAAACCCTAACCCTTGACCCTAACCCTTCACCCTAACCCCTAAGCCTTACCCTAACCCTTAACCCTAATCCTAATCCTAACCATTAAACCTAACCCTAGCTCTTAAAGCTAACCCTAAACCTTACCCTCACGACTAGACCTAACCCTGACACTAACCTAACACCTAACCCTAACCAGAACCCCTAAAGCTAACCCTGAACCCTGTCCCTAACCCTAGCAGTAAACTTTAACCCTAAACCTAAGCCCAACCCGTAACCCTAATCCTATCCTTTTACCCTAAAACTAACCCCTAAACCTAACCCCTATACCTCACCCTAACTCTAACCCCAATCCTAATTCTAACCATACCCCTTCATAAAGCACTAACTCCTAACCACTAACCCTAACACTAACCAAAAACCCTAATCACTAATCCCTAACCCTAACGCTTAACCTTTACCCTAACCGTTAACACTCACCCTAAATCTTAACACTGACCCTAACCTTAACCTTTAACTCTAAGCCTAACCCTTAACCCTACAGTAAGGAAGACCCTTAATGCTAATGGGATCCCGATCCCTAACCCTAACACTACAGCTAAAAATAACCCTAACCTTTGATCCTTAAACCTAACCCCTAACACTTACTTTAACCCCAAACCCTAACCCTAATCCTAAGCATTAAACCTAACCCTATCTCTTAACCCTAACGCTAGCCCTTACCCTAACGCCTAGATCTAACCCTAAATCGAACCTACCGCCTAATCCTAACCTTAAGCCCTAATGCTAACTCTAACCCTGAACCCTAAACCTACCCGTAACCCTTAACACTAACCCTATCCGTGAACCTTAACCCTGACCCTAACCATTACCCGCACCCAAGCATTTAACCCTGACCCTACCCCTAATCCTTAATGATAACCCTAACACTAAACCCTCAACCTACTCCCAACACTTAACCCTAATCCTATCCCTTAAACCTAACCCTAATGCTAACCCCTAAACGTAACCCTCACCGTGACCAGTAAACCTAACCCTAACCTCTAACACAAACCATAGCACATAACTCTAACCCTAAAACGAACCCTAACCCTAACCCTAACCCTAACCTTAAACCCTAACTCTTAACCTTAACCCTAAGCGTTAACTCTCATGCTAACCTTTAATCCTAACCCTAATCCTAATCTTCAACCCTAAACCTAACACTTAACCCTAAACCTGTACCTAACCCTAACCCCTCATCTTAACCCTAACCGTAAACCTCAACCCTAAACCAAAGTGTAACTGTTAAACCTAAGAGTAACCTTTAACCCTAACCCTAATCCCTAACCCTAAGCCCTCACCCTAACACTAAACTTCATCCTTAACCCTAACCATAATCCTAACCCTAAATCTAATTCTCAGACTTCTTGCATTCTTAGAGTTTAGGAAGACTGCAATCCTCCCATGAGATGCGTGAAAGGAGGCTCTACCACTGTGTCCTGCATCAAACCCACGGGCCCATACCCAGAGTATGATAGAGTGGGTTCCCGGGTACAATCCCAGCCCCCTAAACTCCCCCCGCCCGCCTAATGCAGACAGGGCCCGTGCGCTAAGCATAAACAATACCTTTAACAGAGAACCCTAACCCTGAACATAACACCCAACCCTGTTCCTATTTCTCCCCTTAACACGTAAACCTCACCGTGCGCCTAACTTTAACCTCTTATCCTAACGTTAATGCATAACCCATTTCCTGAGAACAACCCCTATCCCATAATTCTAACCCTATCTCCTAGTCATCACTGTGACACCTAATCCCTAACCCTAATTCTAAACCGCTAACCCTAACCGTAACCCTACCTACAACCCTAACACTGACAGTAACCCTTACTTTTAACCCCAACGCTATGCGTAACAAAAACCCTAACCCTTGACCCTAACCCGTCACCCTAACCCCTAAGCCTTACCCTAACCCTTAACCCTAATCCTAATCCTAACCATTAAATGTAACCCTAGCTCTTAAAGCTAACCCTAAACCTTACCCTCACGACTAGACCTAACCCTGACACTAACCTAACACCTGACCCTAACCAGACCCCTAAAGCTAACCCTGAACCCTATCCCTAACCCTAGCAGTAAACTTTAACCCTAAACCTAAGCCCAACCCGTAACCCTAATCCTATCCTTTTATCCTAAACCTAACCCCTATACCTCACCCTAACTCTAACCCCAATCCTAATTCTAACCATACCCCTTCATAAAACACTAACTCCTAACCGCTAACCCTAACACTAACCAAAAACCCTAATCACTAATCCCTAACCCTAACCCTTAACCTTTACCCTAACCGTTAACCCTCACCCCAAATCTTAACACTGACCCTAACCTTAACCTTTAACTCTAAGCCTAACCCTTAACCCTACAGTAAGGAAGACCCTTAATGCTAATGGGATCGCTTATCCCTAACCCTAACACTACAGCTAAAAATAACCCTAACCTTTGATCTTTAAACCTAACCCCTAACACTTACTTTAACCCCAAACGCTAACCCTAATCCTAAGCATTAAACCTAACCCTATCTCTGAACCCTAACGCTAGCCCTTACCCTAACGCCTAGATCTAACCCTAAATCTAACCTACCGCCTAATCCTAACCTTAAGCCCTAATGGTAACTCTAACCCTGAACCCTAAACCTACCCGTAACCCTTAACACTAACCCTATCCGTCAACCTTAACCCTGACCCTAACCATTACCCGCACCAAAGCATTTAACCCTGACCCTACCACTAATCCTTAATGATAACCCTAACACTAAACCCTAACCCTAAGCCCAACACTTATCCCTAATCGCATCCCTTAACCCTAACCCTAATGCTACCCCCAAAACGTAACCCTAACCGTGACCAGTAAACCTAACCCTAACCTCTAACACAAACCATAGCACTAAACTAACTAATACTAACCCTATCCCTAACCTTAACCCTAAACCCTAACTCTTAACCTTAACCCTAAGCGTTAACTCTCACGCTAACCTTTAATCCTAACCCTAATCCTAATCTTGAACACTAAACCTAACACTTAACCCTAACCCTGTACCAAACCCTAACCCCTCATCTTAACCCTAACCGTAAACCTCAACCCTAAACCAAAGTGTAACCGTTAAACCTAAGAGTAACCTTTACACTAACCCTAAGCCCTAACCCTAAGCCCTCACGCTAACACTAAACTTCGTCCTTAACCCTAACCAGAATCCTAACCCTAAATCTAATTCTCAGACTTCTTGTTTTCTTAGAGTTTAGAAAGCCTGCAATCCTCCCATGCCATGCGTGAAAGGAGGCTCTACCACTGTGTCCTGCATGAAACCCACGGGCCCATACCCAGAGTATGATAGAGTGGGTTCCTGGGTACAATCCCAGCCCCCTAAACTCCCCCCGCCCGCCTAATGCAGACAGGGCCCGTGCGCTAAGCATAAACAATACCTTTAACAGATAACCCTAACCCTGAACATAACACCCAACCCTGTTCCTATTTCTCCCCTTAACACGTAAACCTCACCGTGCGCCTAACTTTAACCTCTTATGCTAACGTTAATGCATAACCCATTTCCTGAGAACAACCGCTATCCCATAATTCTAACCCTATCTCCCAGTCATCACAGTGACACCTAATCCCTAACCCTAATTCTAAACCGCTAACCCTAACCGTAACCCTACCTACAACCCTAATACTGACAGTAACCCTTACTTCTAACCCCAACACTATGCCTAACAAAAACCCTAACTTGACCCTAACCCTTCACCCTAATCCCTAAGCCTTACCCTAACCCTTAACCCTAATCCTAATCCTAACCATTAAACCTAACCCTAGCCCTTAAAGCTAACCCTAAACCTTACCCTCACGACTAGACCTAACCCTGACACTAACCTAACACCTAACCCTAACCAGAACCCCTAAAGCTAAGCCTGAACCCTATTCCTAACCCTAGCAGTAAACTTTAACCCTAAACCTAAGCCCAACCCGTAACCCTAATCCTATCCTTTTACCCTAAAACTAACCCCTAAACCTAAACCCTATACCTCACCCTAACTCTAACCCCAATCCTAATTCTAACCATACCCCTTCATAAAACACTAACTACTAACCGCTAACCCTAACACTAACCAAAAACCCTAATCACTAATCCCTAACCCTAACGCTTAACCTTTACCCTAACCATTAACCCTACCCCAAATCTTAACACTGACCCTAACCTTAACCTTTAACTCTAAGCCTAACCCTTAACCCTACAGTAAGGAAGACCCTTAATGCTAATGGGATCCCTTATCCCTAACCCTAACACTACAGCTAAAAATAACCCTAACCTTTGATCCTTAAACCTAACCCCTAACACTTACTTTAACCCCAAACCCTAACCCTAATCCTAAGCATTAAACCTAACCCTATCTCTTAACCCTAACGCTAGCCCTTACCCTAACACCTAGATCTAACCCTAAATCTAACCTACCGCCTAATCCTAACCTTAAGCCCTAATGCTAACTCTAACCCTGAACCCTAAACCTACCCGTAACCCTTAACACTAACCCTATCTGTCAACCTTAACCCTGACCCTAAACATTACCCGCACCCAAGCATTTAACCCTGACCCTACCCCTAATCCTTAATGATAACCCTAACACTAAACCCTAACCCTAAGCCCAACACTTATCCCTAATCCTATCCCTTAACCCTAACCCTAATGCTACCCCCTAAACGTAACCCTAACCGTGACCAGTAAACCTAACCCTAACCTCTAACACAAACCATAGCACATAACTCTAACCCTAAAACGAACCCTAAACCTAACCCTAACCCCTAACTCTTAAGCTTAACACTAAGCGTTAACTCTCACGCTAACCTTTAATCCTAACCCTAATCCTAATCTTCAACCCTAAACCTAACACTTAACCCTAACCCTGTACCAAACACTAACCCCTCATCTTAACCCTAACCGTAAACCTCAACCCTAAAAAAAAGTGTAACTCTTAAACCTAAGAGTAACCTTTAACCCTAACCCTAAGCCCTAACCCTAAGCCCTCACCCTAACACTAAACTTCATCCTTAACCCTAACCATAATCCTAACCCTAAATCTAATTCTCAGACTTCTTGCTTTCTTAGAGTTTAGAAAGCCTGCAATCCTCCCATGCCATGCGTGAAAGGAGGCTCTACCACTGTGTCCTGCATGAAACCCACGGGCCCATACCCAGAGTATGATAGAGTGGTTTCCCGGGTACAATCCCAGCCCCCTAAACTCCCCCCGCCCGCCTAATGCAGACAGGGCCCGTGCGCTAAGCATAAACAATACCTTTAACAGATAACCCTAACCCTGAACATAACACCCAACCCTGTTCCTATTTCTCCCCTTAACACGTAAACCTCCCCATGCGCCAAACTTTAACCTCTTATCCTAACGTTAATGCATAACCCATTTCCTGAGAACAACCCCTATCCCATAATTCTAACCCTATCTCCTAGTCATCACTGTGACACCTAATCCCTAACTCTAATTCTAAACCGCTAACCCTAACCGTAACCCTACCTACAACCCTAACACTGACAGTAACCCTTACTTCTAACCCCAACGCTATGCCTAACAAAAACCCTAACCCTGCACCCTAACCCCTAAGCCTTACCCTAACCCTTAACCCTAATCCTAATCCTAACCATTAAACCTAACCCTAGCTCTTAAAGATAACCCTGAACCTTGCCCTCACGACTAGACCTAACCCTGACACTAACCTAACACCTAACCCTAACCAGAACCCCTAAAGCTAAGCCTGAACCCTATCCCTAACCCTAGCAGTAAACTTTAACCCTAAACCTAAGCCCAACCCGTAACCCTAATCCTATCCTTTTACCCTAAAACTAACCCCTAAACCTAACCCCTATACCAAACCCTAACTCTAACCCCAATCCTAATTCTAACCATACCCCTTCATAAAACACTAACTCCTAACCGCTAACCCTAACACTAACCAAAAACCCTAATCACTAATCCCTAACCCTAACGCTTAACTTTTACCCTAACCGTTAACCCTCACCCTAAATGTTAACCCTGACCCTAACCTTAACCTTTAACTCTAAGCCTAACCCTTAACCCTACAGTAAGGAAGACCCTTAATGCTAATGGGATCCCTTTTCCATAACCCTAACACTACGGCTAAAAATAACAGTAACCTTTCATCCTTAAACCTAACCCCTAACACTTATTTTAACCCCAAACCCTAACCCTAATCCTAAGCATTAAACCTAACCCTATCTCTTAACCCTAACGCTAGCCCTTACCCGAACGCCTAGATCTAACCCTAAATCGAACCTACCACCTAATCCTAACCTTAAGTCCTGATGCTAACTCTAACCCTGAACCCTAAACCTACCCGTA
>NW_027182843.1:1160000-1162500 GCF_041146395.1 Eulemur rufifrons
ACAAAAACCCTAACCCTTAACCCTAACCCTTCACCCTAACCCCTAAGCCTTACCCTAACCCTTAACCCTAATCCTAATCCTAACCATTAAACCTAACCCTAGCTCTTAAAGTTAACCCTAAACCTTACCCTCACGACTAGAACTAACCCTGACACTAACCTAACACCTAACCCTAACCAGAACCCCTAATGCTAACCCTGAACCCTATCGCTAACCCTAGCAGTAACTTTAACCCTAAACCTAAGCCCAACCCGAAACCCTAATCCTATCCTTTTACCCTAAAACTAACCCCTAAACCTAACCCCTATACCTCACCCTAACTCTAACCCCAATCCTAATTCTAACCATACCCCTTCATAAAACACTAACTCCTAACCGCTAACCCTAACACTAACCAAAAACCCTAATCACTAATGCCTAACCCTAACGCTTAACCTTTACCCTAACCGTTAACCCTCACCCTAAATCTTAACACTGACCCTAACCTTAACCTTTAACTCTAAGCCTAACCCTTAACCCTACAGTAAGGAAGACCCTTAATGCTAATGGGATCCCTTATCCCTAACCCTAACACTACAGCTAAAAATAACCCTAACCTTTGATCCTTAAACCTAACCCCTAACACTTACTTTAACCCCAAACCCTAACCCTAATCCTAAGCTTTAAACCTAACCCTATCTCTTAACCCTAACGCCAGCCCTTACCCTAACGCCTAGATCTAACCCTAAATCGAACCTACCGCCTAATCCTAACCTTAAGCCCTAATGGTAACTCTAAACCTGAACCCGAAACCTACCCGTAACCCTTAACACTAACGCTATCCGAGAACCTTAACCCTGACCCTAACCATTACCCGCACCCAAGCATTTAACCCTGACCCTACCCCTAATCCTTAAAGATAACCCTAACACTAAACCCTAACCCTAAGCCCAACACTTATCCCTAATCCTATCCCTTAACCCTCACCCTAACCCTAATGCTACCCCCTAAACGTAACCCTAACCGTGACCAGTAAACCTAACCCTAACCTCTAACACAAACCATAGCACATAACTCTAACCCTAAAACTAACCCTAACCGTAACCCTAAACCCTAACTCTTCACCTTAACCCTAAGCGTTAACTCTCACGCTAACCATTAATCCTAACCCTCATCCTAAGCATTAAACCTAACCCTATCTCTTAACCCTAACGCTAGCCCTTACCCTAATGCCTAGATCTAACCCTAAATCGAACCTACCGCCTAATCCTAAGCTTAAGCCCTAATGCTAACTCTAACCCTGAACCCTAAACCTACCCGTAACCGTTAACACTAACCCTATCCGTGAACCTTAACCCTGACCCTAAACATTAAACGCACCCAAGCATTTAACCCTGACCTTACCCCTAATCCTTAATGATAACCCTTACACTAAACCCGCACCCTACTCCCAACACTTAACCCTAATCCTGTCCCTTAACCCTAACCCTAATGCTAACCCCTAAACGTAACCCTCACCGTGACCAGTAAACCTAACCCTAACCTCTAACACAAACCATAGCACATAACTCTAACCCTAAAACTAACCCTAAACCTAACCCTAACCCCTAATTCTTAAGGTTAATCCTAAGCGTTAACTCTCACGCTAACCTTTAATCCTAACCCTAATCCTAATCTTCAACCCTAAACCTAACACTTAACCCTAATCCTGTACCAAACCCTAACCCCTCATCTTAACCCTAACCGTAAACCTCAACCCTAAAACAAAGTGTAACCGTTAAACCTAAGAGTAACCTTTAACCCTAACCCTAATCCCTAACCCTAAGCCCTCACCCTAACACTAAACTTCATCCTTAACCCTAACCATAATCCTAACCCTAAATCTAATTCTCAGACTTCTTACTTTCTTAGAGTTTAGAAAGCCTGCAATCCTCCCATGCCATGCGTGAAAGGAGGCTCTACCACTGTGTCCTGCATGAAACCCACGGGCCCATACCCAGAGTATGATAGACTGGGTTCCCGGGTACAATCCCAGCCCCCTAAACTCCCCCCGCCCGCCTAATGCAGACAGGGCCTGTGCGCTAAGCATAAACAAAACCTTTAACAGATAACCCTAACCCTGAACATAACACCCAACCCTGTTCCTATTTCTCCCCTTAACACGTAAACCTCACTGTGCGCCTAACTTTAACCTCTTATCCTAACGTTAATGCATAACCCATTTCCTGAGAACAACCCCTATCCCATAATTCTAACCCTATCTCCTAGTCATCACTGTGACACCTAATCCCTAACCCTAATTCTAAGCCGCTAACCCTAACCGTAACCCTACCTACAACCCTGACACTGACAGTAACCCTTACTTCTAACCCCAACGCTATGCCTAACAAAAACCCTAACCCTGCACCCTAACCCCTAAGCCTTACCCTAACCCTTAACCCTAATCCTAATCCTAACCATTAAACCTAACCCTAGCTCTTAAAGATAACCCTGAAGCTTGCCCTCACGACTAGACCTAACC
>NW_027182843.1:1175000-1232500 GCF_041146395.1 Eulemur rufifrons
GCATTTAACCTTGACCCTAACCCTAATCCTTACTGCTAACCCTAACACTAAACCCTAACCCTAAGCCCAACACTTATCCCTAATCCTATCCCTTAACCCTAAGCCTAACCCCAATGCTACCCCCTAAACGTAACCCTAAGCGTGACCAGTAAACCTAACCCTAACCTCTAACACAAACCATAGCACATAACTCTAACCCTAAAACTAACCCTAACTCTAACTCTAAACCCTAACTCTTAACCTTAACCCTAAGCGTTAACTCTCATGCTAACCTTTAATCCTAACCCTAATCCTAATCTTCAACCCTAAACCTAACACTTAACCCTAACCCTGTACCAAACCCTAACCCCTCATCTTAACCCTAACCGTAAACCTCAACCCTAAACCAAAGTGTAACCGTTAAACCTAAGAGTAACCTTTAACCCTAACCCTAATCCCTGACCCTAAGCCCTCACCCTAACACTAAACTTCATCCTTAACCCTAACCAGAATCCTACCCCTAAATCTAATTCTCAGACTTCTTGCTTTCTTAGAGTTTAGAAAGCCTGCAATCCTCCCATGCCATGCGTGAAAGGAGGCTCTACCACTGTGTCCTGCATGAAACCCACGGGCCCATACCCAGAGTATGATAGAGTGGGTTCCCGGGTACAATCCCAGCCCCCTAAACTCCCCCCGCCCGCCCAATGCAGACAGGGCCCGTGCGCTAAGCATAAACAATACCTTTAACAGATAACCCTAACCCTGAACATAACACCCAACCCTGTTCCTATTTCTCCCCTTAACACGTAAACCTCACCGTGCGCCTAACTTTAACCTCTTATCCTAACGTTAATGCATAACGCATTTCCTGAGAACAACCCCTATCCCATAATTCTAACCCTATCTCCTAGTGATCACTGTGACACCTAATCCCTAACCCTAATTCTAAACCGCTAACCCTAACCGTAACCCTACCTACAACCCTGACACTGACAGTAACCCTTACTTCTAACCCCAACGCTATGCCTAATAAAAACCCTAACCCTTCACCCTAACCCCTAAGCCTTACCCTAACCCTTAACCCTAATCCTAATCCTAACCATTAAACCTAACCCTAGCTCTTAAAGCTAACCCTAAACCTTACCCTGACGACTAGACCTAACCCTGACACTAACCTAACACCTAACCCTATCCAGAACCCCTAAAGCTAAGCCTGAACCCTATCCCTAACCCTAGCAGTAAACTTTAACCCTAAACCTAAGCCCAACCCGTAACCCTAATCCTATCCTTTTACCCTAAACCTAACCCCTATACCTCACCCTAACTCTAACCCCAATCCTAATTCTAACCATACCCCTTCATAAAACACTAACTCCTAACCGCTAACCCTAACACTAACCAAAATCCCTAATCACTAATCCCTAACCCTAACGCTTAACCTTTACCCTAAGATGTAGGAGAGTCATATGTAGGAACGGTTACATTCACGCAGAGAAAGAAACTGTTGGGTGGTGTATGTACGCATGTTAATCTATACTTTGGAGGAAGTTCGAGAGTCATATCTGGGGAAAATTGCAGTCACTTAGAGAAAGCAACAATCGGGGGCCGTTTTGTAGATCTGCTAAATTCTATTTTGGAACAAGAGTGAAATTCATATGTGGGAACGCTTATGTTCACTCAGAGAAATCAACGATAGGGCAGTGTTTCGTTGGGATGCTAAAGTGTAGTTTGGAAGAAGTTCGCGAGTCTTATATAAGAAAGCTTACAGTCACCTAGAGAAAGTAACTCTCGGCAGATTGTTTCTAAGCGTGCTAAACTCTAATTTGCATCAATTGTGAGAGTCAAACATGGGAACGCTTACATTCACTCAGAGAACGCAACGTTTGGGTGGTGGTTTGTAAGCATTCTAAACTGTATTTTGGAGGAAGTAGGAGAGTCATATATACAAATGCTTACATTCACGCAGAGAAAGCAACTCTGTGATCGTATTTTGTTGGCATGCTAAACTGTGGTTTGGAAGAAGTTCGAGAGCCTTATATAGGAAAGATTACAGTGACACAGAGAAAACAACTCTCTGTAGTTTGTTGGTAGGTCTACTAAACTGTAATTTGGATGATGTGTGAGAACGCTTGCATTCACTCAGAGAAAGAACTTTGTCGTGGTGGTTTGTAGGAATAACAACTGTAGTTCGAAGAAGTAGGAGAGTCATATATGAACGGTTACATTCACGCAGAGAAAGCAACTGTGGAGTGGCGTATGTAATCATCATAATCTGTAGTTTGGAGGAAGTTCGAGAGTCATATCTGGGGAAAATTAGAGTCATTTAGAGAAAGGAACAATCGGGGGCTGGTGTGTAGGTCTGCTAAATTCTATTTTGGAAAAAGAGTGAGAGTCATATATGGGAACGCTTATGTTGACTCAGAGAAATCAACGATGGGACGCTGTATTGTTGGCATGCTAAACTGTAGTTTGGAAGAAGTTCGAAAGTCTTATATAGGAAAGTTTACAGTCACCTAGAGAAAGCAACTCACAGGAGGTGGTTTGTAAGCCGCTAAACTCTAATTTGGATGAAGTGAAAGAGGCATACATGGATACGCTTCATTCACTCAGAGAAAGGTAAATTGGGGTGCCGGTTTGTAGGTATACTAACTCCAGTTTGGAAGAAGTACTAGAGTCATATATATGAACGCTTATATGGACGCAGAGAAAGCAACTATGGGGTGGTGTTTTGTAGGCCTGCTAAAATATAGTTTGGAAGAAGTTCGAAAGCAGACAGTCACTTAGAGAAAGCAACTCTTGGCGGTGGATTTTTAGGTCTGCTAAATTGTATTTTGAAAGAAGTACCAGAGTCATATATTCAAACGCTTACATTCATGCAGAGAAAGGAACTGTGGGGTGGTGTTTTCTAGGCGTGCTAAACTCTAGTTTGGACAAAGTTTGAGAATCACATATAAGAAAGCTTAGAGTCACTTAGAGAAAGCAAATCTCTGGGTGTGGAATGTAGGCGTGCTAAACTCTATTTTGGTTTAGATTGAGAGTCATATATGGAAAGGGTTACATTCACTCAGAGAAAGCAACGATGGTGTGGTGGTTTGTAGGCATACTAAACTCTAGTTTGGAAGAAGTAAGAAAATGATATATGGGAACGCTTACATTCATGCAGAGAAAGCAATTATGGGGTGGCTTTTTTGTACCCATGCTAATCTCTAGTTTGGAAGAAGTTATATAGGAAAGCGTACACTCATTTATAGAAACCAACTTTCGGGGGATGAAGGGTAGGCCTGCAAAACTCTACTTTGGAAGAAGTGGGAGAGTTATATTGGGGACCACGTACATTGACTCAGAGAAATCGAGGATGGGGTTGTGTTTTGTAGGCATACTAAACTCTAGTTTGGAGAAAGTAGGAGAATCATATATAGGAACGCTTACATTCATGCAGAGAAAGCAACTATGGAGTGAGGTTTGTATGCCTACTAAACTATAGTTTGGAGGAAGTTTAGAATCTTATATAGCAAAGCTTACAGTCACCTAGAGAGAGCAACTCTTGGGAGATGATTTCTAAGCCTGATAATTTGCACCAACTCTTAAAGTCAAGTATGGGAAGGTTTACATCCACTCAGAACGCAAGGTTTGGGTTGCAGTTTGTGGCCTTAATTGTAGTTCGGAAGAAGTAGGAAAGTCATATATATGAACGGTTACATTCACGCAGACAAACCAGCTATGGAGTGATGTGTGTATGCCTACTAAACTATAGTTTGGAGGATGTTCGAGAGTCATATCTGGAAAGCTTACAGTCATTTAGAGAAAGAAACTCTCAGGGGGTGGTTCGTAGGCCTGCTAAACTCTATTTTCAAAGAAGTGTTAAAATCATATACAGGAACGCTTACATTCACTCAGAGAAAGCAACGTTGGGGTGGCCGTTTGTGAGCATACTAAACTCTACTTTGGAAGAGGTACAAGAGACATAAATACGAACGCTTACATTAACACAGAGAAAGCAAATACGGGGTGCTGTAGTGCAGGCATGCTAAACTATAGATTAGAAGAAGTTCGAAAGCTGACAGTCACTTAGAGAAAGCAACTCTTGGCGGGTGATTTTTAGGTCTGCTAAATTGTATTTTGAAAGACGTACCAGAGTCATATACAAACGCTTACATTCATGCGTAGAAAGAAACTATGGGGTGATGTGTTGTGGGGATGCTAAACTGCAGTTTGGAAGGTGTTCGAGAGTGTTATATAGGATAGCTTACAGTCACCTAGAGAAAGCAACACTCGGGACAGCTTTACAAGCCTCTAAACACTAATTAGCAGCAATTGTGAGAGTCAAACATGGGAACGCTTACATTCACTCAGAGAACGCAACGTTTGGGTGGCTGGTTTTTAAGCATTCTAAACTGTATTTTGGAGGAAGTAGGAGAGTCATATATACGAATGCTTACATTCACGCAGAGAAAGCAACTCTGTGGTCGTATTTTGTTGGCATGCTAAACTGTGGTTTGGAAGAAGTTCGAGAGCCTTATATAGGAAAGATTACAGTGACACAGAGAAAACAACTCTCTGTAGTTTCTTGGTAGGTCTGCTAAACTGTGATTTGGATGAAGTGTGAGAACGCTTGCATTCACTCAGAGAAAGAACTTTGTCGTGGTGGTTTGTAGGAATAACAACTGTAGTTCGAAGAAGTAGGAGAGTCATATATGAACGGTTACATTCACGAAGAGAAAGCAACTGTGGGGTGGCGTATGTAATCATCATAATCTGTAGTTTGGAGGAAGTTCGAGAGTCATATCTGGGGAAAATTAGAGTCACATAGAGAAAGGAACAATCGGGGGCTGGTGTGTAGGTCTGCTAAATTCTATTTTGGAAGAAGAGTGAGAGTCATATATGGGAACGCTTATGTTGACTCAGAGAAATCAACGATGGGACGCTGTATTGTTGGCATGCTAAACTGTAGTTTGGAAGAAGTTCGAGAGTCTTATATAGGAAAGTTTACAGTCACCTAGAGAAAGCAACTCACAGGAGGTGGTTTGTAAGCCGCTAAACTCTAATTTGGATGAAGTGAAAGAGGCATACATGGATACGCTTCATTCACTCAGAGAAAGGTAAATTGGGGTGCCGGTTTGTAGGTATACTAACTCCAGTTTGGAAGAAGTACTAGAGTCATATATATGAACGCTTATATGGACGCAGAGAAAGCAACTATGGGGTGGTGTTTTGTATTCCTGCTAAATTATAGTTTGGAAGAAGTTCGAAAGCAGACAGTCACTTAGAGAAAGCAACTCTCGGCGGTTCATTTTTCGGTCTGCTGAATTGTATTTTGAAAGAAATACCAGAGTCATATATTCAAACGCTTACATTCATGCAGAGAAAGCAACTGTGGGGTGGTGTTTTCTAGGCATGCTAAACTCTAGTTTGGACGAAGTTTGAGAATCACATATAAGAAAGCTTAGAGTCGCTTAAAGCAAATCTCTGGGTGTGGAATGTAGGCGTGCTAAACTCTATTTTGGTTTCGGAGTGAGAGTCATATATGGGAAGGCTTACATTCACTCAGAGAAAGCAACGATGGTGTGGTGGTTTGTAGGCATACTGAACTCTAGTTTGGAAGAAGTAGGAGAATGATATATGGGAACGCTTACATTCATGCAGAGAAAGCAATTATGGGGTGGCTTTTTTGTAGCCACGCTAATCTCTATTTTGCAAGAAGTTAAAGAGTAATATATAGGAAAGCGTACCGTCATTTATAGAAACCAACTTTCGGGGGATGGTTTGTAGGCCTGCAAAACTCTACTTTGGAAGAAGGGGGAGAGTCATATGGGGGACTGGGTACATTCACTCGGAGAAATCAACGATGGGGTTGTGGTTTGTAGGCATACTAAACTCTAGTTTGGAAGAAGGACGAGAATCATTTATAGGAACGCTTACATTCATGCAGAGAAAGCAACTATGGAGTGATGTTTGTATGCCTACTAAACGATAGATTGGAGGATGTTCGAGAGTCATATCTGGAAAGCTTACAGTCATTTAGAGAAAGCAACTCTCTGGGGATGGTTCGTAGGCCTGCTAAACTCTATTTTCAATGAAGTGTTCGAATCATATACAGGAACGCTTACATTCACTCAGAGAAAGCAACGTTGGGGTGGCCGTTTTTGAGCATACTAAACTCTACTTTGGAAGAGGTACGAGAGACATAAATACGAACGCTTACATTAACACAGAGAAAGCAAATACGGGGTGCTGTAATGCAGGCATGCTAAACTATAGATTGGAAGATGTTCGAAAGCTGACAGTCACTTAGAGAAAGCAACTCTTGGCGGGTGATTTTTAGGTCTGCTAAATTGTATTTTGAAAGACGTACTAGAGTCATATACAAACGCTTACATTCACGCAGAGAAAGAAACTATGGGGTGATGTGTTGTTGGCATGCTAAACTGCAGTTTGGAAGGAGTTCGAGAGTGTTATATAGGATAGCTTACAGTCACCTAGAGAAAGCAACACTCGGGACAGCTTTACAAGCCTCTAAACACTAATTAGCAGTAATTGTGAGAGTCAAACATGGGAACGCTTACATTCACGGAGAGAACACAACGTTTGGGTGGTGGTTTGTAGGCATAATAACTGTAGTTCGGAAGAAGTAGGAGAGTCATATGTATGAACGGTTACATTCACGCAGAGAAAGAAACTGTTGGGTGGTGTATGTACGCATGTTAATCTATACTTTGGAGGAAGTTCGAGAGTCATATCTGGGGAAAATTGCAGTCACTTAGAGAAAGCAACAATCGGGGGCCGTTTTGTAGATCTGCTAAATTCTATTTTGGAACAAGAGTGAAATTCATATGTGGGAACGCTTATGTTCACTCAGAGAAATCAACGATAGGGCAGTGTTTCGTTGGGATGCTAAAGTGTAGTTTGGAAGAAGTTCGCGAGTCTTATATAAGAAAGCTTACAGTCACCTAGAGAAAGTAACTCTCGGCAGATTGTTTCTAAGCGTGCTAAACTCTAATTTGCATCAATTGTGAGAGTCAAACATGGGAACGCTTACATTCACTCAGAGAACGCAACGTTTGGGTGGTGGTTTGTAAGCATTCTAAACTGTATTTTGGAGGAAGTAGGAGAGTCATATATACGAATGCTTACATTCACGCAGAGAAAGCAACTCTGTGATCGTATTTTGTTGGCATGCTAAACTGTGGTTTGGAAGAAGTTCGAGAGCCTTATATAGGAAAGATTACAGTGACACAGAGAAAACAACTCTCTGTAGTTTGTTGGTAGGTCTACTAAACTGTAATTTGGATGATGTGTGAGAACGCTTGCATTCACTCAGAGAAAGAACTTTGTCGTGGTGGTTTGTAGGAATAACAACTGTAGTTCGAAGAAGTAGGAGAGTCATATATGAACGGTTACATTCACGCAGAGAAAGCAACTGTGGAGTGGCGTATGTAATCATCATAATCTGTAGTTTGGAGGAAGTTCGAGAGTCATATCTGGGGAAAATTAGAGTCACATAGAGAAAGGAACAATCGGGGGCTGGTGTGTAGGTCTGCTAAATTCTATTTTGGAAAAAGAGTGAGAGTCATATATGGGAACGCTTATGTTGACTCAGAGAAATCAACGATGGGGCGCTGTATTGTTGGCATGCTAAACTGAAGTTTGGAAGAAGTTCGAGAGTCTTATATAGGAAAGTTTACAGTCACCTAGAGAAAGCAACTCACAGGAGGTGGTTTGTAAGCCGCTAAACTCTAATTTGGATGAAGTGAAAGAGGCATACATGGATACGCTTCATTCACTCAGAGAAAGGTAAATTGGGGTGCCGGTTTGTAGGTATACTAACTCCAGTTTGGAAGAAGTACTAGAGTCATATATATGAACGCTTATATGGACGCAGAGAAAGCAACTATGGGGTGGTGTTTTGTAGGCCTGCTAAAATATAGTTTGGAAGAAGTTCGAAAGCAGACAGTCACTTAGAGAAAGCAACTCTTGGCGGTGGATTTTTAGGTCTGCTAAATTGTATTTTGAAAGAAGTACCAGAGTCATATATTCAAACGCTTACATTCATGCAGAGAAAGGAACTGTGGGGTGGTGTTTTCTAGGCGTGCTAAACTCTAGTTTGGACGAAGTTTGAGAATCACATATAAGAAAGCTTAGAGTCACTTAGAGAAAGCAAATCTCTGGGTGTGGAATGTAGGTGTGCTAAACTCTATTTTGGTTTAGATTGAGAGTCATATATGGAAAGGGTTACATTCACTCAGAGAAAGCAACGATGGTGTGGTGGTTTGTAGGCATACTAAACTCTAGTTTGGAAGAAGTAGGAAAATGATATATGGGAACGCTTACATTCATGCAGAGAAAGAATTATGGGGTGGCTTTTTTGTACCCATGCTAATCTCTAGTTTGGAAGAAGTTATATAGGAAAGCGTACACTCATTTATAGAAACCAACTTTCGGGGGATGAAGGGTAGGCCTGCAAAACTCTACTTTGGAAGAAGTGGGAGAGTCATATTGGGGACCACGTACATTGACTCAGAGAAATCGAGGATGGGGTTGTGTTTTGTAGGCATACTAAACTCTAGTTTGGAGAAAGTAGGAGAATCATATATAGGAACGCTTACATTCATGCAGAGAAAGCAACTATGGAGTGAGGTTTGTATGCCTACTAAACTATAGTTTGGAGGAAGTTTAGAATCTTATATAGCAAAGCTTACAGTCACCTAGAGAGAGCAACTCTTGGGAGATGATTTCTAAGCCTGATAATTTGCACCAACTCTTAAAGTCAAGTATGGGAAGGTTTACATCCACTCAGAACGCAAGGTTTGGGTTGCAGTTTGTGGCCTTAATTGTAGTTCGGAAGAAGTAGGAAAGTCATATATATGAACGGTTACATTCACGCAGACAAACCAGCTATGGAGTGATGTGTGTATGCCTACTAAACTATAGTTTGGAGGATATTCGAGAGTCATATCTGGAAAGCTTACAGTCATTTAGAGAAAGAAACTCTCAGGGGGTTGTTCGTAGGCCTGCTAAACTCTATTTTCAAAGAAGTGTTAAAATCATATACAGGAACGCTTACATTCACTCAGAGAAAGCAACGTTGGGGTGGCCGTTTGTGAGCATACTAAACTCTACTTTGGAAGAGGTACAAGAGACATAAATACGAACGCTTACATTAACACAGAGAAAGCAAATACGGGGTGCTGTAGTGCAGGCATGCTAAACTATAGAATGGAAGAAGTTCGAAAGCTGACAGTCACTTAGAGAAAGCAACTCTTGGCGGGTGATTTTTTAAGTCTGCTAAATTGTATTTTGAAAGACGTGTCAGAGTCTTATATACAAACGCTTACATTCATGCGTAGAAAGAAACTATGGGGTGATGTGTTGTGGGGATGCTAAACTGCAGTTTGGAAGAAGTTCGAGAGTGTTATGTAGGATAGCTTACAGTCACCTAGAGAAAGCAACACTCAGGAGAGCTTTGCAAGCCTGCTAAACTCTAACAAGCAGCGATTGTGAGAGTCAAACGTGGGAACGCTTACATTCACTCAGAGAACACAACGTTTGGGTGGTGGTTTGTAGGCATAATAACTGTAGTTCGGAAGAAGTAGGAGAGTCATATATGAACGGTTACATTCACGCAGAGAAAGCAACTGTTGGGTGGCGTATGTATGCATGCTAATCTGTAGTTTGGAGGAATTTCGAGAGTCATATCTGGGGAAAATTACAGTCACTTAGAGAAAGCAACCATCGGGGGCCATTTTGTAGATCTGCTAAATTCTATTTTGAAAGAAGAATGAGAGTCATATATGGGAACGCTTATGATCACGAAGAGAAATCAACTATGGGCGGTGTTTTGTTGGCATGCTAAACTGTAGTTTGGAAGAAGTTCGCGAGTCTTACATAGGAAAGTTTACAGTCACCCAGAGAAAGCAACTCTCGGGAGATTGTTTCTAAGCATGCTAAATTCTAGATTGCATCAATTGTGAGAGTCAAACATGGGAACGCTTACATTCACTCAGAGAACGCAACGTTTGGGTGGTGGTTTGTAAGCATTCTAAACTGTATTTTGGAGGAAGTAGGAGAGTCATATATACGAATGCTTACATTCACGCAGAGAAAGCAACTCTGTGATCGTATTTTGTTGGCATGCTAAACTGTGGTTTGGAAGAAGTTCGAGAGCCTTACATAGGAAAGATTACAGTGACACAGAGAAAAACAAATCTCTGTAGTTTGTTGGTAGGTCTGCTAAACTGTAATTTGGATGAAGTGTGAGAACGCTTGCATTCACTCACAGAAAGAACGTTGTCGTGATGGTTTGTAGGAATAAATGCTGTAGTTCAAAAGAAGTAGGAGAGTCATATATGAACGGTTACATTCACGCAGAGAAAGCAACTGTGGGGTGGTCTATGTAATCATCATAATCTAGTTTGGAGAAAGTTCGAGAGTCATATGTGGGAAAAATTAAAGTCACCTAGAGAATTGGAACCATCGGGTGTTGTGTAGGTCTGCTAAATTCTATTTTGGAAGAAGAGTGAGAGTCATATATGGGAACGCTTATGTTCACTCAGAGAAATCAACGATGGGGCGCTGTATTGTTGGCATGCTAAACTGTAGTTTGGAAGAAGTTCGAGAGTCTTATATAGGAAAGTTTACAGTCACCTAGAGAAAGCAACTCACAGGAGGTGGTTTGTGGGCCGCTAAACTCTAATTTGGATGAAGTGAAAGAGGCATACATGGATACGCTTCATTCACTCAGAGAAAGGTAAATTTGGGTGCCGGTTTGTAGGTATACTAACTCCAGTTTGGAAGAAGTACGAGAGTCATATATATGAACGATTATATGGACGCAGAGAAAGCAACTATGGGGTGGTGTTTTGTAGGCATGATAAAATATAATTTGGAAGAAGTTCGAAAGCTGACAGTGACTTAGAGAAAGCAACTCTTGGCGGTTGATTTTGAGGTCTGCTAAATTGTATTTTGATAGAAGTACAAGAGTCATATATAAAATCGCTTATATTTATGCTGAGAAAGAAACTATGTGGTTATGTTTTGTTGGCGTGCTGAAATGTAGTTTCAAAGACGTTCGACAGTCTTTTATAGGAAAGCTTACAGTCCCCCAGAGGAAGCAACTTTCGAGAGATAGTTTGTAAGCCTGCTAAACTCTACTTTGCATCATTTGGAACAGTCATACTTGGGAACGCTAACATTCTCTGAGAGAACGCAACGTTTGGTTGGTTGTTTGTAAGCATACTAAACTGTATTTTGGAAGAAGTAGCAGAGTCATATATATGAGTGCTTACATTCACGCAGAGAGGGCAACTATGGGGTGGTGTTTTGTAGGCATGCAAATCTCTAGTTGCGGAGAAGTTAAGAGTAATAGGAAAGCTTACAGTCTCACAGAGAAAGCAACCCTTGGGGGCCGGTTTGTAGTTCTGCTAAATTCTATTTTGGATGAAGTGTGAATCTTAAATGGGAACGCTAACATTCACTCAGAGAAAGCAAAGTTGCGGTGGTGATTTTTAGTCACACTAAACTGGAGTTTGGAGGAAGTACGAGAATAAAAGAATGCTTACATTCACTCAGAAAAAGCAACGTTGGGGAGGTGGTTGGTAGGTGTACTATACTTTGGAAGAAGTACGAGCGTGATGCATAGGAACGCTTACATTCACGCAAACTATGGGGTGGCCTTTTGTTGGCATGCTAAACTATGTCCCAAAGTCATATATAGGAAAGCTTATAGTGAGAGAAAGCAACTCTCGGGCGGTGTTTTGTAGGTCCGGCAAATTGCATTTTGAAAGCAGTCCGAGATTCATATAAGGGAAGGCCTATATCCACTCAGAGAAAGCAATGTTAGGCTGGTGGTTTGTAGGCATACTAAACTGTATTTTGGAACTCGTATGTATGACTCTCACACTTGATCCAAATTAGAGTTCACCAGGCCTATAAACCACATCCTGAGAGTTGCTTTCTCTAGGTGAATGTAAGCTTTCCTATGTAAAACTCTCGAACTTCTTCCAAACTAAAGTTTAGCATGCCAACAGTACACCACCGCATCGTTGCTTTCTCTGAGTGAACATAAGCATTCCCTTATATGAATCACTTTTTCCAAAATAGAATTTAGCAGACCTACAAACCAGTCCCCGATGGTTGATTTAGCTATGTGACTGTAATTTTCCCCAGATATGACTCTCGAACTTCCTCCAAAGTATAGATTAACATGCGTACATACACCACCCAACAGTTTCTTTCTCTGCGTGAATGTAACTGTTCATATATATGACTCTCCTACTTCTTCCGACCTACAGTTATTATGCCTACAAACCACCACCCAAACGTTGTGTTCTCTCCGTGAATGTAAGCTTTCCCATATTTGACTCTCACAATTGCTGCTAATTAGTGTTTAGAGGCTTGCAAAGCTGTCCCGAGTGTTGTTTTCTCTAGGTGACTGTAGCTATCCTATATAACACTCTGGAAGTCCTTTCAAACTGCAGTTTAGCATGCCAACAAAACATCACCCCATAGTTTCTTTCTCTGCATAAATGTAAGCGTTTGTGTATATAACTCTTGTACGTCTTTCAAAATACAATTTAGCAGACCTAAAAATCACCCGCCAAGAGTTGCTTTCTCTAAGTGACTGTCAGCTTTCGAACTTCTTCCAATCTATAGTTTAGCATGCCTGCACTACAGCACCCCGTATTTGCTTTCTCTGTGTTAATGTAAGCGTTCCTATGTATGTCTCTCGTACCTCTTCCAAAGTAGAGTTTAGTATGCTCAAAAACGGCCACCCCAACGTTGCTTTCTCTGAGTGAATGTAAGCGTTCCTGTATATGATTCGAACACTTCATTGAAAATAGAGTTTAGCAGGCCTACGAACCACCCCCAGAGAGTTGCTTTCTCTAAATGACTGTAAGCTTTCCAGATATGACTCTCGAACATCCTCCAATCTATCGTTTAGTAGGCATACAAACATCACTCCATAGTTGCTTTCTCTGCATGAATGTAAGCGTTCCTATAAATGATTCTCGTCCTTCTTCCAAACTAGAGTTTAGTATGCCTACAAACCACAACCCCGTCGTTGATTTCTCCGAGTGAATATACCCAGTCCCCCATATGACTCTCCCCCTTCTTCCAAAGTAGAGTTTTGCAGGCCTACAAATCATCCCCCGAAAGTTGGTTTCTATAAATGACGGTACGCTTTCCTATATATTACTCTTTAACTTCTTGCAAAATAGAGATTTGCATGGCTACAAAAAAGCCACCCCATAATTGCTTTCTCTGCATGAATGTAAGCGTTCCCATATATCATTCTCCTACTTCTTCCAAACTAGAGTTCAGTATGCCTACAAACGACCACACCATCGTTGCTTTCTCTGAGTGAATGTAAGCCTTCCCATATATGACTCTCACTCTGAAACCAAAATAGAGTTTGGCACACCTACATTCCACACCCAGAGATTTGCTTTAAGCGACTCTAAGCTTTCTTATATGTGATTGTCAAACTTCGTCCAAACTAGAGTTTAGCATGCCTAGAAACCACCCCACAGTTGGTTTCTCTGCATGAATGTAAGCGTTCATATACATGACTCTCGTACTTCCTCCAAAATACAGTTTAGAATGCCTACAAACCACCACCCAAACGTTGCGTTCTCTGAATGAATGAAAGCATTCCCATGTTTGACTCTCACAATTGATGCAAAGTAGAGTTTAGCAGGCCAAGAAAGGCTCTCCCGAGAGTTGCTTTCTCTAGGTGACTGTAAGCTTTCCTAAATAAGACTCTCCAACTTCTTCCAAACTACAGGTTAACATGCCCACAAAACATCACCCCATGGTTTTTTCTTTGCATGAATGTAAGCATTAGTATATATGACTCTGGTACTTCTTTCAAAATACAATTTAGCAGACCTAAAAATCACCCACCAAGAGTTGCTTTCTCTAAATGACTGTTCAGGTTTGGAACTTCTTCCAAACTATAGCATGCTTACAAAACACCACCACGTAGTTGCTTTCTCTGTGTGAATGTAAGCGTTCCCAAATATCATTCTCGTACTTCTTCCAAACTATTTAGTATGCCTACAAAAACCACCCCAGTGTTGTTTCTCTGAGGGAATGTAAGCGGTCCCATGTTTGACTCTCACACTTCATCCAAATTAGAGTTTAGCATGTGTACAAAAAAATCTCCCGAGAGTTGCTTTCCCTGGGTGACGGTAATCTTTCCTGTATAAGGTTCTCCAACTTCTTCCAAACTACAGTTTAGCATGCCTACAAAACCTGACGCCATAAGTGCTTTCTCTGTGTGAATGTAAGTGTTCCTATATAGGACTCTCGTACTTCTTCCAAACTACAGTTTAGTATGCCCTACAAACCACCACCCAAACGTTGTTTTCTCTGAGTGAATGTAAGCGTTCCCATATATGACTCTCACATTTCAACCAAAATAACTCTATTTCAACCAAAATAACTCTACATTCCACACCCAGAGAGTTGCTTTCTCTACGTGACTGTAAACTTTCCTATATATGACTCTCAAACTTCGTCCAAACTAGAGTTTTGCAAGCCTACAAAACACCACCCCATAGTTGCATTCGGTGCCGGAATGTAAGCGGTTCTACATGTGATTCTCTTGCTTCTTCTAGGAACCACAACCACAACGTTGCTTTCACTGAGTTCCCATATATTATTCTAACACTTCATTGAAAATAGAGTTTAGCAGGCCTACGAAACACCCCCTAGGGTTGCTTTCTCTAAGTGACTGTAAGCTACCCAGATATGGCTCTCGAACTTCCTCCAAACTATATTTTAGTAGGCATACAAACATCACTCCATAGTTGCTTTCTCTGCGTGAAGGTAAGCGTTCCTATATACGATTCTCGTACTTCTTCCAAACTAGAGTTGACTATGCCTACAAATCACAATCCCATCGTTGATTTCTCTGAGTGAATGCACGCGGTCCCCAATATGACTCTCTCCCACTTCCAAACTGGAGTTTTGCAGGTGTACAAAACATCCCCCGAGAGTTGGTTTCTATGACTGTACCCTTTCCTATATATTACTCCTTAACTTCTTCCAAACTAGAGATTAGCATGGCTACAAAAACGCCACCCCATAATTGCTTTCTCTACGCGAATGTAAGCGTTCCCATATATCATTCTCCTACTTCTTCCAAACTAGAGTTTAGTATGCCTACAAACCACCACGCCGTCGTTGCTTTCTCTGAGGGAATGTAAGCCTTCCCATATATGACTCTCACTCTTAAACCAAAATAGAGTTTAGCAGGCCTACATTCCACACCCAGAGATTTGCTTTCTCTAAGTGACTCTAAGCTTTCTTATATGTGATTCTCAAACTTCGTCCAAACTAGAGTTTAGCATGCCTATAAAACACCACCCCATAGTCACTTTCAGTGCGTCAAAATGTATGTGCTCCTATATGTGATTCTCGTGCTTCTTCCAAACTGCAGTTTAGTAAGCCTACAAACAACCCCATCGTTGCTTTCTCTGAGTGAATGTAAGCGTTCTCATATATGACTCTCACACTTCAACCAAAACAGGGTTTTGCAGGCCTACAAACCACCCGCCAAGACTTGCTTTTTCAAAGTGGCTGTTACCTTTCCTATATAGGACTCTGGAACTTCTCCCAAGCTAGACTTTAACATGTCTACCTGACACTACTCCGTAGTTGCTCTCGCTGTGTGAATGTAAGCGTTCCTATATATGAGTCTTGTACCTCTTCTTAACTAACATCTGGCATGCCAAAATAACACTCCCCCATAGTTGCTTTCTTTGAGTCAATGTAAACATTCCTATATATGTCTCTCGCACTTCTTCCAAACTAGAGTTGAATAAGTCTACAAACCAATCCCCGACAGCTGTTTTCTCTGAACGAATTTAAGCGTTCCTATATATGACTATGGCACTTCCTCCAAACTAGAGTTTAGAAAGCCTACACTCCACCCCTGTTCGTTGCTTTCTCTAAGTTACTGTATGCTTTCCTATACATGGCTCTCGAAATTTTCCAAACTAGAGTTAGCATGCCTACTATACACCTACACATAATTGCTTTGTCTGAGTGAATATAAGCCTTCCTATATATGACTGTCGCACTTTTTCCAAATTAGAGTGTAGCCAGCCTGGAAAGCACCCCTTATAGTTGCTTTCATTGAGTGAATGTTAACATTCCTATGTATGACTCTCGCAACTTTTCCAATCTAAGATTTTAGCAATGCTACAAATCCCCCGCCGAGAGTTCCTATACATAACTGTCCTCTTTTTCCAAGCTAGAGTTTAGGAAGCCTAGAATCCGTCCCCCCGTAGACGCTTTATGTGAACGTAAGCGTTCTATATATGACTCTCGCCTTCCTCCAAACTAGAGCTTAGCAAGCCTACAAACCAACTCCCTATAATTGCTTTCTCTGAATGAATGATATCGTTCCTATATAAGACTCTCGAACTTCTTCCAAACCAGAGTTTAACAAGCCAAAAAAGCACCCCCCATAGATGCTTCCTCTAACTCAAAGCTAATATTCCTATATATGATTCAGCTTCTTCATCCAAACTAGAGTAAGGCAAGCCTACAAATCACACATCAATAGTTGCTTTCTATAAGTAAATGTAAGCATCCCTATATATGACTATAGCAATTCTTCCAAACTGGAGTTTAGCAAGCCTACAGACCCCAGGACTCCACTCCATAGTACCCTGGGCATTGGCGCCTGCCTGTCATGCAGGACATAGGGGCGGACGCTCATCTCAGACACGGCATTGGTGGATTGTAGGCTTTTTTAAGTTTTTGAATTGAAGAACTCTGAGAATTGGAATTCGGTTTAGGGTAAGGTTAGGTGTTAGGGACTAGGATTAGGTTTAGGGGTTAGGGTTTTAGGTTAGAATTAGGGTTAGGATTACTGTTAGGGTTAGAGATTAGGATTATGTTTAGTGGTTGGGTTTAGGTTTAGGGTGAGAGGCAAGAGTAAGGGTCAGGGATTAGGGTTACTGTTAGGAGTTAGATTCAGGGCTTACGAAGGGTTTGGTTTAGTGATAGGGTTAGGGATTACGTTTAACGGTGTGTGTTAGGGCACGGGCCCCGTCTAATGTACGGGTCACTGTGGGTGTGGAGCAAGGCTGCGTCCCCACTTCATCTTACCCTTGGTGTTGGGCTTCAACTGTCACGCAGGACAAAGGCAGAGGCTCATGAAACGCATGGTTAGGATTAAGGTTTAAGGTTAGGGTCAAGGTTGAGGGTTAGGGTGAGGGTTAACAGTTAGAGTTAGGGTAAGGGGGTTAGGGATAGGGTTAGGGTTAAGGGTTAGGTTTATGGTTCAGGTTTAAGGTTAGCGTTAGAGGGTAGGGTTAGTGTAACTGTAGGTCAGTGTTGCGGTTAGATCTCTAGGCATTAGGGTAAAGGTCAGGGTTAGGGTTAAGAGTTAGGGTTAAGTTTAATGGTTAAGGATTGGGATTAGGGTTGAGGGTTAGGGTTAA
Organism: Eulemur rufifrons; assembly: GCF_041146395.1. Lineage (NCBI taxonomy): Eukaryota > Metazoa > Chordata > Mammalia > Primates > Lemuridae > Eulemur > Eulemur rufifrons. The sequence goes on from NW_027182843.1 coordinate 1,192,433, forward strand.
GATTATGGGTAATGACTCAGGATCAAAGGTTAGGGTTATTTTTAGGCGTAGGGTTAGCGTAAGGGGTTAGGGTTAATGTTAGTGTTGTTGGTAGGGTTAAGGTTAGGGTTGGCGTTTCAGAATTAGGGATTAGGTGTTATGGTTATGGCTAGGAGTTAGCGTTAGATTTACGGTATAGGTCTTGTTCTCAGGGTGTCATGCATTAACGTTAAGATAAGGGGTTAAAGTTAGGGTTACGGTGAGCTTTACCTGTTAAGGTGAGCAGTAGGATCAGGGTTAGGTGTTATGTTCTGGGTTAGGGTTATGGGTGAGGGGTAGGGTTTATCCTTAGGGCACGGGCCCTGTATGCACTAGGAGGCGAAGTTAGGGGTCTGTGATGGTCGCTGGGAACCCACTCTATCGCACGCAGTGTATGGGCCTCTGGGTTTCATGCAGGACACTGTGGCAGAGCCGGCTTTCATGCATGGCTTAGTAGGATTGTAGGCTTTCAAAACTCTGAGAAAGCAAGAAGTCTGAGAATTAGATTTCGGGTTAGGATTACGGCACGGTTTAGGGATGAAGATTAGTGGTTAGGGTGAGGGCTTAGGGTTAGGGGTTAGGGTTAGGGTTAGGGTTGCTGGTAGGGTGAAGGTTAGGTTTGACGTTTTAGAATTAGGGATGAGGTGTTACGGTTATGACTATGGTTTAGGATTAGAATTACGGGATAGGGCTTCTTCTCAAGGTGTTATGCATTCACGTTAAGTTAAGGGGCTAAGTTAGGGTTACGGGGAGGTTTATGTTTTAAGGTGAGCAATAGGATCAGGGTTAGGTGTTATGTTCAGGGTGAGGGTTATCTGTTAGGGGTAGTGTTTATACTTAGCGTACGGGCCCTGTCTGCACTGGGCGGGGGGCTGGGGTTAGGGGGATGGGATTGTCCCCGGGAACACACTCTATCGTACGCTGGGTATGGGCTCCTGGGTTTCATGCAGGACACAGTGGCAGAGCCCCCTTTTACTCATGGCATGGGAGGGTTGTAGGCTTTCTAAACTCTGAGAAAGCAAGAACTCTGAGAATTAGATTTAGGGGTAGGATTCTGGTAATGTTTAGGGATGAAGATTAGTGTCAGGGTGGGGTCTTGGGTTAGGGGTTGGGGTTAAAGGTTAGTGTTAGGTTTAACAGTTACAGTTAGGTTTACGGTTAAGTCTCAGGGTTCGGGTTAAGGTTTGGGTTTAGCGTTTGGCACAGGGGTAGGCTTCAGTGTTAGCTTCATGGTTAAAGATTAGGAGTAGGGTTAGTGTGAGGGTTAAGGGTAAGGGTCAAGATTAAGGGTTCAGGTTGGGGTTAGGCTTAGGTTTAGGGTTAGGGGTCAAGGGTCAGGTTTATGGTTAAGTGTTGGGCTTAGGGTTGGGGTTTAGTGTTAAGTTTATCGTTAAGGATTAGGGTTAGGGTCAGGGTTAAATGCTTGGGTGTGGGTAATGGTTAGGGTCAGGGTTAAGGTTTATGGATAGGGTTAGTGTTAAGGGTTTACGGGTAGGTTTAGGGTTCAGGGTTAGAGTTAGCATTAGGGCTTAAGGTTAGGATTAGGTGGTAGGTTAGATTTTAGGGTTAGATCTAGGCGTTAGAGTAAGGGTTAAGAGATAGGGTTAGGTTTAATGCTTAGGATTAGGGTTAGGGTTTGGGGTTAAAGTAAGTGTTAGGGGTTAGGTTTAAGGATCAAAGGTTAGTGTTATTTTTAGCTGTAGTGTTAGGGTTAGGGATAAGGGATAAGATTGGCGTGAGGGTTTTCCTTACTGTTAGGGTTAAGGGTCAGGCTTAGATTAAAGGTTAAGGTTAGGGTCAGCGTTAAGGGTTAGGGTGAGGGTTAACGGTTAGGGTAAAGGTTAAGCGTTAGTGTTAGGGATTAGCGATTAGGGTTTTTGGTAAGTGTTAGGGTTAGGAGTTAGTGTTTTATGAAGGGATATGGTTAGAATTAGGATTGGGGTTAGTGTTAGGGTTAGGTTTAGGAGTTAGGTTTAGGGTAAAAGGATAGGATTAGCGTTAAGGGTTGGGCTCAGGTTTAGGGTTAAAGTTTAGTTTTAGGGTTAATGTTTAGTGTTATGGTCCAGTTTAAGTGTTAGGGTGAGGGTTAACGGTTAGGATTAGGCTTAGAGGTTGGGGATATAGTGAGGGTTCAGTATTAGGGTTAGGTTTAGGGTTCAGGGTTAAGGTTAGCTGTAGGGGTTATGGTTAGGGTTAGGTGTTAGGTTAGTGTCAGGGTTAGGTCTAGTCGTGAGGGTAAGGTTTAGGGTTAGCTTTAAGAGCTAGGGTTAGGTTGAATGGATAGGATTAGGATTAGGGTTAAGGGTTAGGGTAAGGCTTAGGGGTTAGGGTGAAGGGTTAAGGGTTTTTGTTAGGCATAGCGTTGGGGTTAGAAGTAAGGGTTACTGTCAGTGTTAGGGTTGTAGGCAGGGTTACGGTTAGAGTTAGCGGTTTAGAATTAGGGTTAGGGATTAGGTGTTACAGTGACGACTAGGAGATAGGGTTAGAATTATGGGATAGGGGTTGTTCTCAGGGAATGGGTTATGCACTAACGTTACGATAAGAGGTTAAAGTTAGGCTCACGGTGAGGTTTACGTGTTAACGGGAGAAATAGGAACAGGGTTAGGTGTTATGTTCACGGTGAGGGATATCTGTTACAGGTATTGTTTATGCTTAGCCCACGGGCCCTGTCTGCCTTAGGCGGGGGTGGGGGGAGGTTAGGGGACTGGGATTGTCACCAGGATCCCACTGTATCGTACTCTGGGTATGGGCCCGTGGGTTTGATGCAGGACACAGTGGTAGAGCCTCCTTTCACGCATGGCATGGGAGGATTGCAGGCTTTCTAAACTCTAAGAAAGCAAGAAGTCTGAGAATTAGATTTAGGGTTAGGATTCTGGTTAGGGTTAAGGATGAAGTTTAGTGTTAGGGTGAGGGCTTAGGGTTAGGGATTAGGGTTAGGGTTAAAGGTTACTCTTAGGTTTAACGGTTACAGTTCGGTTTAGGGTTGAGGTTTACGGTTAGGGTTAAGATGAGGGGTTAGGGTTTGGTATAGGGTTAGGGTTAGGTACAGGGTTAGGGTTAAGTGTTAGGTTTACGGTTGAAGATTAGGATTAGGGTTAGGATTAAAGGTTAGCGTGAGAGTTAACGGTTAGGGTTAAGGTTAAGAGTTAGGGTTAGGGTTTAGGTTTAGGGTTAAGGGTTAGGGTTAGCTTTAGGGTTCGAGTTATGTGTTAGGGTTTGTGTTAGAGGTTAGGGTTAGGTTTACTGTCCACGGTTAGGGTTACGTTTAGGGGTTAGCATTAGGGTTAAGGATTAGGTTTAGGGTAAGGGTTTAGAGTTAGTGTTGGGCTTTAGGCTCGGGGCTTAGGTTCAGGGTCAGGGGTTAGGGTTGGTGGTAGGGCTTAGATTTATCGGTCAGTTTAAGGGCACAGGACCTGGTTAATCTACGGTGAGAGGGGTGCGGTCGGAGTCATCACGAAAGCACAACATCATTCCCTGGGCCCTGGGACAAGATCTACATGCAGGACTCAGGCGGAGCCTCATCTCACACATGGCATGGCTGTATTGTAGGCTTGCTTCACTCGGGAATGGAAGTAGTGTGAGAATTAGGGTTAGGGTTGGGGTTAGGGGTTTCGAGTTAGGGGTTAGGCTTGGAGTCAGGGTTAGGTGCTAGGGATTAGTGGTTAGGGTTAGAGTTAGTGTTACGGGTTAGGTGTTAACTCTGGTTTAGGGGGCCAGGGTAAGGTTTAGGTTTGGAGTTAGCGTTAGGGTTAGGCGTTTGGGTTAAGGGATAGGGTTAGGGTTAAGGGTTAGGCTTAGGGTAAGGGTTCAGGTTTAGGGTTAGGGTCACGGTTAAGGGTTAGGGTGAGGGTTAACAGTTAGGGATAGGGTTAGGGGGTTAGGGATAGGATTAGGGTTAAGGGTTAGGTTTATGGTTCAGGTTTAAGGTTAACATTAGGGGGTTAGGGTTAGTGTTAACTGTAAGTCAGTGTTAGGGTTAGATCTCTAGGCATTAAGGTAAAGGTTAGGTTTAAGGTTAAGTGTTAGGGTTATGTTTAATGGTTAGGCTTGGGATTAGGGTTAAGTGTTAGGGTTAAGGTTAGGGGTTATGACTAAGGATCAACGGTTAGGGTTATTTTTATGCGTAGGGTTAGGGTAAGGTGTTAGGGTTAGTGTTAGTGTTGTTGGTAGGGTTAAGGTTAGGGTTGGCGTTTCAGAATTCGGGATCAGGTGTTATGGTTATGGCTAGGAGTTAGCGTTAGAATTACAGTATAGTGCTTTTTCTCAGGGTGTCATGCATTAACGTTAAGATAAGGTGTTAAAGTTAGGGTTATGGTGAGCTTTACCTCTTAAGGTGAGCAGTATGATCAGGGTTAGGTGTTATGTTCTGGGTTAGTCTTATGGGTGAGGGGTAGGGTTTATGCTCTGGGCACGGGCCCTGTATGCACTAGGAGGCAAAGATAGGGTTCTGTGATGGTCGCTGGTAATCTACTCTATCGTATGCAGTGTATGGGCCTCTGGTTTCCTGCAGGACACTGTCGCAGAGCGGGCTTTCATGCATGGCTTAGTAGGATTGTAGGCTTTCAAAACTCTGAGAAAGCAAGAAGTCTGAGAATTAGATTTCGGGTTAGGATTACGGCACGGTTTAGGGATGAAGATTAGTGTTAGGGTGAGGGCTTAGGGTTAAGGGTTAGGGTTAGGGTTAGGGTTGATGGTAGGTTGAAGTTTAGGGTTGGCACTTTAGAATATGGATGAGGTGTTATGGTTATGGCTAGGGATTAGGTTTAGAATTATGGGATAGGGCTTCTTCTTTGGGTGCTATGCATTAACGTTAACATAAGGGGATAAATTAGTGTTATGGTTAGGTTTATGTTTTAAGGTGAGCAACAGGATCAGGGTTAGGTTTTATGTTTGGAGTTAGGGTTATCTGTTAGGGATAGTGTTTTTGCTTAGCGCACGGGCCCTGTCTTCACCAGGAGGGGGGGGGGTTAGGGACTAGGATTGCCACTGGGAACCCGCTCTATCATGCACTAGTTATGGGCCCCCGGGTTTCTTGCAGGACACAGTGGCAGAGCCTCCTTTTACTCATGACATGGGAGAATTGTAGGCTTTCTAAACTCTGAGAAAGCAAGAAGTCTGAGAATTAGATTTAGGGGTAGGTTTATGGTAATGTTTAGGGATGAAGGTTAGTGTTAGGGTGCGTTCTTAAGGTCAGTGGTTAGGGTTAAAGGTTAGTGTTAGGTTTAACCGTTACAGTCAGGTTTATGGTTATGTTTTAGGGTTAGGGTTAAGGTTAAGGTTTAGCGTTTGGTACAGTGTTAGGCTTAAGTTTTAGCTTTAGGGTTAAAGATTAGGATTAGGGTTAGGGTTAAGGGCTAGTGTGAGGGTTAATGATAAGGATCAAGACTAAGGGCTAGGGTTTTTGTTAGTGTTAGGAATAAGTCTTCGTGTAGGCTTTAGGGTTAGCGTTAAGTGTTATGGTTAGGGTTAGGTTTAGGGTTCATGGTTAGTGTTATGTTTATGGGTTAGTGTTAGGGTTAGGGATTAGGTTTAGGGTAAGGTTTTAGAGTTCGTGTTCAGCGTTACGGTCGGAGCTTATGTTTACGGTTAGGGGTTAGTGTTAGTGTTAGGGCTGAGATTTAGCTTTTAGTTTAAGGGCACAGGACCTGTTTTATTTATGGTGAGAAGGGTGCTGTCGGAGTCTCCACGAAAGCACAAAATCGTTCCCTGATCCTTGGGAAAGGACCTACATGCAGGACTCAGGTGGAGCCTCATCTCACGCATAGTATAGCTGTATTGTAGGCTTGCTTCACTCTGAGAATGGAAGTAGTGTGAGAATCAGGGTTAGGGTTTGGGTTAGGGGTTTGGAGTTTGGGATTATGGTTCGAGTCAGGGTTAGGTCCTAGGGATTAGGAGTTAGGGTTAGTGTTAGGGATAGGGGTTAGTTGTTGGGTTTGGGTTAGGGTGCTAGGGTTAGGTTTAGGGTTGGGGTTAATATTAGGGTTAGCGTTTAGGGTTAAAGGATAGGATTATGGTTAAGGGTTTGGCTTAGGGTTAGGGTTAAGGGTTAGTGTTAAGGTTTAGGGTTAAGTTCAGGGTTACGTGTTAGGGTGAGGGTTAACAGTTAGGGTTATGGTTAGGGTCTTAGGGGTAGGGTTAGGGTTAGAGTTAGGGGTTAGGATTAAGGGTGAAGTGTTAGGGTTATTTTTAGGCATAGTTTTAAAGTTAAGGGCTAGGGTAATGTTTGGTTTGATGGTAGGTTTAAGGTTAGGGTTAGCAGTTTAGAATTCGCATTAGGGATTAGGTGTTATGGTTATGGCTTGGAGTTAGGGTTAGAATTCAGAGATAGGAGTTGTTCTCAGGGTAAGTGTTATGCATTAACGTTATGATAAGGGGTTAAATTTAGGGTTATGGTGAGATTTACATTTTAAGGTGAGCAATGGGATCAGGGTCAGGTGTTATGTTCAGGGTTATGGTTAGGGGTGAGGGGTAGGGTTTATGCTTACGACTCGGGCCCTGTCTGCACTAGGCAGGGGGGGAGGGGTTTGGGGTTGCGATTGTCGTCGGGAACCCACTCTAGTGTATGCTGAGTATGGGCACTGGGGTTTCCGGCAGGACACAGTGGTAGAGCCTCCTTTTATTCATGGCATGGGAGGATTGTAGGCTTTCTAACGCTGAGAAAGCAAGAAGTCTGATAATTAGATTTAGGGTTAGGATTACAGTTAGGTTTAGGAATGAGGTTAGTGCTAGGGTGAGGGATTAGGGCTAGGGATTATGGGTAGAGTAAAGGTTAAATGTTAGAGTTAGGTTTAACGGTTACAGTTAGGTTTAGAGTTACGTTTTAGGGTGACGGTTATGGTTAGGGGTTAGGGTTTGGTACAGGGTTAGGGTTAAGTGTTAGGTTTAGGGTTAAAGATTAGAATTCGGATTAGGGTTGACGGTTAGTGTGAGTGTTAACAGTTAGGTTTGTGTTTAAGGGTTAGGGTTAGGGTTTAGGGCTAGTGTTAAGCGTTCGTGTTAGATTTAGGGTTAGAGTAAAGTGTTATGGTTAGGGTTATGGGTTAGCATTAGGGTTAAAGGTTAAGGGTTAGGTTTATTTTCAGGCACAGGGTTAGGATTAGGTGTTAGGGTTAGTGTTACCGTTAAGGTTTTTTGTAGGCTTAAGGTTAGGTTTAGCAGTTTAGAATTAGGGTTAGGGATTAGGTGTTATGGTTATGGTAAGGAGTTAGGGTTAGAATTATGGCATAGGGGTTGGTCTCAGGGTCAGTTTTATGCTTAAAGTTAGGGTAAGCGGTTAAAGTTAGTGTTACGGTGAGCTTTACGTGTTAAGGTGAGCAATAGGATCAGGGTTAGGTTTTATGTTCAGGGTTAGGGTTATGGGTGAGGGGTAGAGTTTATACTTAGGGTTAGGGTTAGGGTTAGGGTTTAGGCTTAAGGATCAAGGGTTAGGGTTAGGGTTAGTGTTAGGGCTGTTGGTAGGGTTAAATTTAGGGTTAGCAGCTTACAATTAGGTATTAGGTTTTACAGTTATGAATAAGAGTTAGGGTTAGAATTATGGGATAGGTGTTGTCCTCAGGGTAAGTATTATTCATTAACGTTAGGATAAGGGGTTAGGGTTAGGGTTATGGTGAGTTTTACATGTTAAGGTGAGCAATAGGATCAGGGTCAGATGTTATGATCAGGGTTATGGTTATGGGTTAGGGGCAGTGTTTATGCTTAGGGCACAGGCCCTGTCTTCACTAGGTGGGGGGGCTCGGAGGCTGGGATTGTCACCAGGAACCCACTCTATCGTATGCTGGGTATGGGCCTCTGGGTTTCATGCAGGGCACAGTGGCAGAGCCTCCTTTCATGCATGGCATGGGAGGATTGTAGGCTTTCTAAACTCTGAGAAAGCAAGAAGTCTCAGAATTAGATTTAGGGTTAGGATTACGGTTAGGGTTAGGGATGAAGTTTAGTGTTAGGGAGAGGGCTTAGTGTTAGGGATTAGGGTTTGGTACAGGGTTAGGGTTAAGTGTTCGGCTTAGGGGTAAAGATTAGGATTAGTGTTAGGTTTAAGGGTTAGCTGAGGGTTAACGGTTAGGGTTAAGGTGAAGGGTTAGGGTTAGGGTTTAGGGTTAGGATTAGGGGTTCGTGTTAGGTTTAGGGTTACACTTAAGTGTTAGGGTTTAGGTTCAGGTTTAGGGTTCATGGTTAAGGTTATGTTTAGGGGTTAGGTTTAGGGGTTAGGTTTGGTGTAAGGGTATAGTGTTAGTGAAGGGAGTTTGGGTCAGGGTTTCTGTTTAGGGTAGGGGTTAGTGTTAGGACTTAGATTTAGCGATTAGTTTAAGGTCAGAGGACCTGTTTAATCTATGGTGAGAAGGGTGTGGAATCGGTCGCTGAGACACCACAGCATTGTACCCTGGGCCTTGGGCTCAGACGTACATGCAGGAATCAGGGGGAGCCTGTTCTCATGCATGGCATGGTTGTATTGTAGGCTTGGTTAACTCTTAGAATGGAAGAAGTGTGAGAATTAGGGTTATGGTTAGGGTTAGGGATTTGGGTTTAGGAGAGAGTGTTCAAATGAGGGTTAGGGGTTAGGCATTAGGGGTTAGGGTTAGTGTTAGGGTTAGGGGTTGGGGTGAGGGTTGGGTTAGGGGCTAGGGTTAGGTTTAGGGTTGGGGTTAGTGTTAGCGTTCGAGTTAGGGATTAGAGTTAGGGTTAAGGGATAGGATTAGGGTTAAGAGTTTGGCTTAGGGTTCAGGTTAAGGGTTAGGGTTATGGTTAAAGATTAGTGTTAGTTTAAACAGTTACAGTTAGGTTTAGGGTTAAATTTTAGGGTGAGGGCTTTTTAAACTCTGAGAGAGGAAGACGTCTGAGATTAAGATTTAGGGATAGGATTATGGTTAGGATTAGGGATGACGATTAGTGTTAGGGTGAGGGCTTAGGGTTAAGGGTTAGGGATAGAGTTAGGGTTAAGGTTAGTGTTAGTTTTAACGGTTAAAGTTAGGTTTAGGGTTAAGGTTTATTGTCAGGGTTAAGGTCAGGGGTTAGGGTTTCGTACAGGGTAAGAGTTAAGTGTTAGGTTTAGGGTTAAAGATTAGCATTATGGTTAGTGTTAAAGGTTAGTGTGAGGGTAAAAGTTTAGGGTTAAGTTTAAGGGCTAGGGTTAGGGGTTAGTGTTAGGGTTAAGGGGTCTTGTTAGGTTTAGGGTTACAGTTAAGTGTTATGGTTAGTGTTAGGGGTTACGGTTAGGCTTAGGGTTCATGGTTAGTGTAACATTTAGGGGTTAGGGCTAGGGTTAAATGATAGTGTTAGAGTTAAGGCTTAGGCTTTGGGTAAAGGTTTAGGGATAGGTTTACGGGTTAGGGTTAGTGTCAGGGTTAAATGTTAGGGTGAGAGTTAACAGTTATGGTTAGGGTTATTGGTTAGGGGTTGTGTTTATGCTTAGGGCACGTGCCTTGTCTGCACTAGGCGGAGAGGTTAGGGGGCTAGCATATTCGCCGGGAAATCACTCTATCGTATGCTGGGTATTGGCCCCTGGACACAGTGGCAGGGCCTCCTTTCACACATGGCATGGGAGGATTATAGGCTTTCTAAACTCTGAGAAAGAAAAAGTCTGAGAATTAGATTTAGGGTTAGGATTATGGTTAGAATTAGGGATGAAGTTTAGTGTTAAGGTGATGCCTTAGGGTTAGGGGTTAGGTTTAGGGTCATAGTTAAAGGTCAGTGTTAGGTTTAACAGTTACAGTTAGGTTTAGCGTTAAGGTTTAGTGTTAGGGTTCAGTTTAGGGGATATGTTTTGGTACAGGTTAAGGTTTAAGTGTTACGTTTAGAGTTAAAGATTACAATTAGGGTTAGGTTTAAAGGTAAGTGTGAGGATTAACGGTTAGGGTTAAGCATGAGGGTTAGGGATTAGGTTTAGTGTTAAGGGTTTATGTTAGTTTAGGGTTAGAGTTAAGTGTTATGGTTAGGGTTAGGGGTTAGGGTTAGATATAGGGTGCATGGTTAGGGTTACGTTTAGGGGTTAGGGTTACGGGTTAGGTTTAGGGTGAGTGTTTGGTGTTAGTGTTGGGCATTAGGATAAGGGCTTAGGTTTAGGGTTAGCGTTTAGGTTTAGTGTTAGGGCTTAGATTTAGCGGTTAGTTTAAGGGCACAGGACCTGTTTAATCTATGGTGAGAAGGGTGCAGAATTGGTCCCCTTGACACCACACCATCGTACCTGGGCCTTGGGCCCAGACCTACATGCAGGACTCAGGCGGAGCCTCTTCTCACTCATGGCATGGCTCTATTGTAGGCTTGGTGAACTCTGAAAATGGAGGAAGTGTGAGAATTAGGGTTATGGTTATGGTTAATTGTTTGGGGTTAGGGGTTAGGGTTCGAGTGTGGTTCGGGGGTTAGAAATTAGGAGTTAGTGTTAGTGTTAGGGTTAGGGGTTAGGGGTTAGTGTTGGTTTAGGGGCTAGGGTTAGATTCAGAGTTAGGGTTAGTGTTAGGGTTAGGGTTAGGGATTATGGTTAGGGTTAGGAATTAGGGTTAGGGTTAGGCTTAAGGGATAGGATTAGGGTAAAGGGTTAAGGCTTAGGGTTAGCATTAGGGATTAGGGTTAGGGTTAAATGTTAGGGTTTTGGTCTGATTTAAGGGTTAGGGTGAGCGTTAACAGTTAGGGTTAAGGTTAATTGTTAGGATTGGGGGTTAGGCTTAAGGATTCGTATTAGGGTTAGGGTATAAGGGTGAGACTTAAGTCTTATGGTTAGGGACAGGGCTTTTGGTTAGGGATAAGGGTTAGGAGTTAGGGTTACTTTTAGGCATAGGGTAGGATTAGGGGTGAGGGTTAGGGTTAGGGTTAGTGTTAGGGTTGTTGGTAGTGTTAAGGTTAGGGTTAGCAGTTTAGAATTAGGGTTAGGGATTAGGTTTTATGGTTATGGCTAAGATTTAGGGTTAGAATTATGGGATAGGCGTTGTTCTCAGTGTAAGTGTTATGCATTAACTTTAGGAGATGCGGTTAAAGTTAGGGTTACAGTGTGGTCTACATGATAAGGTGAGCAGTAGGATCAGGGTTAGGTGTTACGTTCAAGGTTAGGGTTATATGTTAGGCGTACTTTTTATGCTTAGGGCACGGGCCCTGTCTGCACTAGGCGGGAGGATTAGGGGTCTAGGATTGTGGCCGAGAACTTTCTCTATCGTACACTGGGTATGGGTCCCTGGGTTTCATGCAGGACACAGTGGCAGAGCCTCTTTTCACGCATGGCATGGGAGGATTGTAGGCTTTCTAAACTCTGAGAAAGCAAGAAGTCTGAGAATTAGATTTAGGGATAGGATTATGGTTAGTGTTAAGGATAAAGTTTAGCATTAGGGTGAGGGCTTAGGGTTAGGGGTTAGAGTTACGGTCAGGGTTAAATGTTAGTGTTAGGTTTAATGGTTACAGTTAGCTTTAGGGTCAAGTGTTAGGGTTAAGGTTAAGGTTAGGGGTTAGGTTTTGGTACAGGGTAAGGGTTAACTGTTAGGTTTAGGGTTAAAGATTACGATTAGGGTTAGGTTTAAGGTTTAGTGTGAGAGTTAACGGTTAGGGTTAAGGTTAAGTGTTAGGGTTAGTGGTTAAGTTTAGGTTTAAGTGTTCGTGTTAGGTTTAGGGTTAGAGTTAAGTGTTATGGTTAGGGTTTGGGGTTAGGGTTAGGTTTAGGGTTCATCGTTAGGGTTACGTTTAGGCATTAGGGTTATGGGTAAGGATTAGGGTAAGGGTTTAATGTTAGTGTTGGGCGTTAGGGTCAGGGCTTAAGTTTAGGGTTAAGGGTTAGTGTTCGAGTTAGCGTTAGGGCTTAGATTTAGAGGTTATTTTAAGGGCACAGGACCTGTGTAATCTATGGTGAGAAGTGTGCAGAATGGGTCATCGCCACACCACACCATCGTACCCTAGGCCTTGGGCCCAGACCTACATGCAGGTCTCAGGCAGAGCCTCTTCTCACGCATGGCATGGTTTTATTGTAGGCTTGGCTAACTCTGAGAATGGAGGAAGTGTGAGAATTATGGTTATGATTAGGGTTAGGTGTTTGGGGTTAGGGGTTAGTGTTCGCGTGAGGGTTAGGTGTTAGGGATTAGGGGTTAGGGTTAATGTTAGCATTAGGGGTTAACGGTTAGGGTTGGGTTAGGGACTAGAGATAGATTTAGGGTTGGGGTTAGGGTTAGGGTTAGGGTTAGGGGTTAGGGTTAGGGTTAAGGGATAGGATTAGGGTTAAGGGTTAAGGCTTAGGGTTAGCATTAAGGGATAGGGTTAGGGTTAAGGGTTAGGGTTATGGTCCGAGTTAAGGGTTAGGGTGAGGGTTAACAGTTAGGGTTAGGGTTATAAGTTAGGGATAGTGTTAGGTTTAAGGTCTAGGGTTAGGGTTAGAGGTAGCTTTACTGCTAAGATTAGGTCTCGGCATTAAGGTAAGTGTTAGTGTTAGGGTTAAGGGTTAGGGTTAGGTTTAATTGTTAGGATTAGGATCAGAATTAAGGGTTAGGCTTAGGGTTAGGGGATAGGGTTAGGGTTTAGGGTAAACTTTTAAGGTTATGTTTAGGGATAAGGTTAGGGTTAGCGTTTAAGGTTAGGGTTAGTATTAGGGTTGTTTGTAGGGTTAAGGTAATGTTTAGTGGTTAGAATTAGGGTTAGGGATTAGGGGTTACTGTTATGGCTAGGAGTTAGGGTTAGAATTAAGTGATAGGGGTTGTTCTTAGCATAAGTGTTATGCATTAATGTTAGGATAAGTGGTTAAAGTTAGGTTTACGGTGAGGTTTATGTGTTAAGGTGAGCAATAGGATCAGGGTTAGAATTATGAGTGAGGGGTAGGGTTTTGCTTAGGGTATGGGCCCTGTCTGCCCTAGGAGTGGGATTGAGGGGGATGCGATTGTCACCAGAAACCCACTCTATCGTATGCAGGGTATGGGCCCATGGGTTTCTTGTAGGACACTCTGGCAGAGCCTGATTTCACGCATGGTAAAGGAGGTTTGTAAGCTTTCAAATCTCTAAGAAAGTAAGAAGTCTGAGAATTAGATTTAAGGTTAGGATTATCGTTATGGTTAGGGATGAAGTTTAATCTTAGGGTGAGGGCTTCGGGTAAGGGGATACGGTTAGTTTTAGGGTTAAAAGTTACTGTTAGGTTTAACAGTTACAGTTAGACTTAGGGTTTAGGTTTAGGGTTAGGGTTAAGCTTAGGGGTTATGGTTTGGTACAGGGTTAGGGTTAAGTGTTAGGGTTAGGGTTAAAGATCATGACAAGGGTTAGAGTTAAGGGTTAGTTTGAGTGTTAACAGTAGGGTTAAGGATAACTTTTAGGGTTAGGGGTTAGGATTAGTGTTAGGGCTGAGATTTAGCGGTTAGTTTAAGGGCACAGGACCTGTTTAATCTATGGTGAGAGTGGTGCACAGGGTCGCTGCGACACAACACCACCGTACGCTGGGCCTTGGGCCAAGACCTACATACAGGACTCAGGTGGAGCCTCTTCTCACGCATGACATGGCTGTATTGTAGGCTTGGTTAACTCTGAGAATGGAAGAAGTGTCAGAAATCGGGTTAGGGCTGGCTGTAGGTGTTTTTAACCCCTAACCCTAACACTAACCCCCTAATCCTAACCCTAACACTAACCCCAAGGTTAAATCTAACCTTAACCCCTACGACAACCCTAACCCTAACCCTAACCCCTCTCACTGTAGAATAAACAGGTCCTGTGCCCTTAAACTAACCACTAAATCTAAGCCCTAACATCAACCCTAACCTCTGACCCTAAACCTAAGCCCTGAGCCTAAAGCCCAACACTAACTCTAAACTCTTACCCTAAAGCTAATCCCTAACCCTAATGCTAACCTCTAAACGTAACCCTAACTGTGAACCCTAAACCTAACCCTAACCTCGAGCGCTAACCATAGCACTTAACTCTAACCCTAAACCTAACATGAACCCTTAATCCTAACACTAACCCTAACCCTAACTCTTAACTTTAACCTTGACTGTTAACCCTCACACTAACCTTTAAACCTAACCTTAATCGTAATCTTTAACCCTAAACCTAATATTTAACCCTAATCCTGTACCAAACCCTGAACCCTAACCTTAAACCTAACCATAAACCTTAACCCTGAACCTAACTGTAACGGTTAAAACTAAGAGTAACCTGTAACGCTACCCGTAACCCCTAACTCTAAGCCTTCACCCTAATACTAACCTTGATCCTTAACCCGAACCCTAACCCTAACCCTAAATCTAATTCTCAGTCTTCTTGCTTTCTTAGAGTTTAGAAAGCCTACAATCCTCCCATGCCATGCGTGAAAGGAGGCTCTTCCACTGTGTCCTGAATGAACCGCTGGGGCCCATAACCAGAGTACGATAGAGTGGGTTCCTGGTGACAATCCCAGCCCCCTAACCCCCCCCCCGCCTAATGCAGACAAGGCCCGTGCCCTAAGCATAAACTCTACACCTCACCCAAAACTCTAACCCTGAAAATAACATTTAACCCTGATTCTATTGCTCACCTTAGAATGTAAACCTCACTGTAACCTGAACTTTAACCTCTTATCCTAACGTTAATGCATAACACTTACCCTGAGATTAACCCCTATCCCATAATTCTAACCCTATCTCCTAGTCATAACTGTGACAACTAATCCCTAACCCTAATTCTAAACCACTAACACTAACTGTTACCCTACGTAGTTACTGTTACGGTAACCTACTGTTACCCTAACACTGAACCTAACCCTTACTCCTAACGCCAAAGCTATGGCTAAAAATAATGCTAACCCTTGACCCTTTACCCTAACTCCTAACCCTAACCCTAACCCTAACCCAACCTTAGCTCTTAACCCTAACCCTAAACCTTACCCTGACGCCTAGACCTAACACTAACACTAAACTAACACCTAACCCTAATCATAACCCCTAAAGCTAACCCTAACCCTGAACCCTAAACCTAACTCTAACACTTAATACTAACTATATCCCTAACCCCTAACCCCAACCCTAACCCTAACCGTTAACCCTCACCCTAACCCTTAAACCGGACCCTAACACTAAATCTTAACCCTAAAGCTACGCCCAACCCTTAACCATAATCCTATCCCTTAACCCTAAACCTAACCCCTAACCCTAAACCTAACACTAACCCCAATCCTAATTCTAACCATAGCCCTTAATACATCACTACGCCTAACCCCTAACCCTAACCCTAACCCCTAATGCTAACCCTAACACTGAACCCTAAACCTAACCCTATCCCTAACCCTTAAACATAACTCTATCCCTAACCAATAATCCTAAGCCTAATCTTTAGCCCTCACCCTAGAGCTTAACTCAAACCGTAACCCTAAGCCTAAACCCCAACCCTAACACTTAACACAAACCCTAAGCCTAAACACTTAACGACAATCCTATCCTTTAACCCTAACACTAACCCTGATGCCTAATCCTAACCCTAACACTAACCCCAACCATAAATCTAACCCTAGCCCCTAACGCAAAACTAACCCCTAACCCTAACACTAACCCTAAATCCTAGTCCCTAACCACTAAACCTCACTTGAACCCTAACCCCTAACACCAAACCCTTAACCCTAACCATAACCCTATTTCTCACACTACTTCCATTCTCAGAGTTAACCAAGCCTAAAATACAACCATGCAATGCGTGAGTAGAGTTTCCGCATGAGTCCTGCAAGTAGGTCTGGGCCAAAGGCCCAGGATCCGATGGTGTAGTGTCGCATGGAAACATTCTGCACCCTTCTCACCATAGATTACACAGGTCCTGTACCCTTAAACTAACCGCCAAATCAAAGCCCAAACACTGACCCTAACCCCTAACCCTACCTAAGCCCTGACCCTAATGCCCAACACTAACACTAAACGCTTACCCTAAACCTAACCCCTAAATGTAACCTTAACCATGAACCCTAAACCTAACCCAAACCCCTAACCCTAACCATAACACTTAACTCTAACCCTAAACCTAACATGAACACTTAACCCTAACCCTAACCCATAAACCTAACACTTAACCTTAACCCTAACCGTTAACCCTCACACTAAACCTTAACCCTAACCCTAATCCTAATCTTTGAGCCTAAACCTAGCACTTAACCCTTACCCTGTACCAAAACCTAACCCCTAATCTTAACCCTAAGCTTAAACCTTAAAGCTTAACCCTAAACCTAACTGTAACTGTTAAACCTAACACTAACCTTTAACCCTGACCCTAACTGAAACCCCTAACCCTAAGCCCTCACCATAACAGTAACCTATATTGCTAACCCTAACCCTAATCCTAGCCCTAAATTTAATTCTCAGACTTCTTGCTTTCTCAGAGTTTACAAAGCCTACAATCCTCCCATGCCATGTGTAGAAGGAGGCTTGGCCACTGTGTCCGGCATGAAACCAAGGGGCCCATACCCAGTGTATGATAGAGTGGCTTCCGGCATCTATCCCAGCCCTCTAAGCCCCCTCCTAGAGCAGAGAGGGCTCGTGATATAAGCATAAACACTACCCCTCACCCATAACCCTAACCCTGAACATCACAGCTCACCCTGATACTATTGCTCACCTTAACACATCAACCTCACCATAACTCTAACTTGAACCTGTTATCCTAACGTTAATGCATAAGACTTACCCTAAGAACAACCCCTATCCCTTAATTCTAACCCTAACTCCTAGCCACAATTGTAACACCTAATCCCTAAGGCTAATTCAAAACTGCTAAACATTACCTTATCCCTACAAACTAACCCTAACCCTAACCGCTAACCCTAACCGTACACCTAAAAATAACCGTAACACTTAACACTTAACCCTAACCCTTAACCCTGATCCTAATCCTAACAATTAAACCTAACCCTAACTCTTAAGCCTAACACTAACACGTACCCTAATGCCTAGACCTAACCCTAAGAGTAAACGTAACCCCTAACCCTAACCCTAATCCCTAATGCTAACCCTAACACTGAACCCTAATCCTAAGCCTTAAACCTAACTCTATCCTTAACCCATAACCCTAGCCCTAACCGTTAACCCCACACTAACCCTTAACTCGAACTGTAACCCTAACCCTTAAAACTAAACCTAACACTTAACGCTAACCCTAAGCCTTAACGCTTAACCCTTATCCTATCCCTTAACCCTAACTCTAACCCATAACGCTAACCCTAACCCCACTCTAAATCTAACCCTAGCCCCTAACCCAACCCTAACCCCTAAGCCCTAACCCTATCACTAAACCCAACACCTACTCCCTAACCCCTAATCCTCACTCGAAGCTTAAGCCCTAACCCTAAGCCCTCTCCCTGACTAATCTTCATCCCTAACCCTAACCATAATCCTAACCCTAAATCTAATTCTCAGACTTCTTGCTATCTCAGAGTTTTAAAAGCCTACAATTCTCCAAAGCCATGCGTGAAAGCTGGCTCTGCCACAGTGTCCTGCATGAAACCCAGGAGCCCATACTCTGTGCACAATAGAGTGGGTTCCCGGGGACAATCACAGCCCCCTAACTCCCCCTGCTAGTGCTGACAGGGCCCATGCCCTAAGCAAAAACCCTGCACCTCACCCATAACCCTAACCCTGAACATAACACCTAACCCTGATGTTATTGTTCACCTTAACACGTAAACCTCACTGTAACCCTAACTTTAACCCCTATCCTAATGTTATTGCATAACACTTACCCTAAGAACAAACCCTATCCCTTAATTCTAAGCCTAACTCCTAGCATAACCGTAACACCTAATCCCTAACCTTAATTCTAAACTGCTAAACATTACCTTCACCCTACAAACAACCCTAACACTAACCCTAACTCTAACCGCTAACCCTAACCCTAACCATTACCCTGATCATAATCCTAACAATTAAACCTAACCCTAATTCTTAACCCTAACACGAACCATTACCATAATGCCTAGACCTAACCCTAACTGTAACCCTAACCCCTAACCCTAACCCTAACCGCTAATGCTAACCCTAACCCCGAACCCTAAACCTAACCCTAACCCTATCCCTTAAACCTATTACTATCCCTAAACCATTACCCTAATCGCAACTGTTAACCCTCACTCTCACCCTTAACTTGGACCGAAACCCTAACCCTTAACCCTAACCTTAACCCTTACTGCTAATCTTAAGCCTTCACCCTTTACCTTAATCCTATCTTGTAAGCCTAACCCTAACGCTGACCCCTAACCCACCTGAACATTAACCCTAAACCTAAATCTAACGCTAGCCCCTTACAAAAACCTAACACCTAACCCCTGACACACTAATCCTAACTTCTAATTCCTAACCACTAAACTTCACTCAAACCCAAACCTCTAACCCCAAACACATAACCCTAACCATAACCCTAATTCTCACACTTCCTTCGTTCTCAGAGTTGACCAAGCCTACAATAGAGCCATGCCACGAGTGAGAAGAGGCTCTGCCTGAGTCCTGCATGTAGGTCTGGGCCCAAGGCCCAAGTACGATGGTGTGGTGTTGAGGCGACCCAGTCTGCACCCTTCCCACCATAGATTAAACAGAGCATGTGCCCTTAAACTAACCACTAAATCTAAGCCCTAACACTAAACCTAAATCCTAACCCTAAACCTCGGCCCTTAACCTAACGCCCAACAGTAACACTAAACACTCGCCCTAAACTTAACCCGTAACCCGAACCCCTAAATGTAACCCTAACCATGAAACCTAAACCTAACCCTAACCTCTAGCCATAACCATAACACTTAACTCTAAACCTAAATGTTACACGAAGCCTTATTCCTAACCCTAAGCCCAACCCTAACCCTTAATCTTGAACCTTACCATTAACCCTCACACTAACCCTTAACCCTAACCCTAATCCTAATTTTTAACCATAAAGCTAACACTGAAGCCTAACCCTGTGCCAAACGATAAAACCAAACCTTAACCCTAACCCTGAAACTTAACCATAAACGTAACTGTAACTGTTAAAAATAACACAAACCTTAAACCCTAACCCCTAACCCTAAGAGCCCACCCTAACACTAATCTTCCTCGCTAAACATTACCATAATCCTACCCCTAAATCTAATTGTCAGACTTCTTGCTTTCTCAGAGTTTAGAAAGCCTAAAATCCTCCCATGCCATGAGTAAAAGGGGGCTCTACCACTGTGTCCTGCATGAAACCCAGGAGCCCATATCCAGCGTACGATAGAGTGGGTTCCCGGGGACAATCCCATCCCCCTAACCCCAGCCCCCCGCCAAGTGCAGACAGGGCCTGTACGCTAAGTATAAACACTACCCCTAACAGATAACCCTCACCCTGAATATAACACCTGACCCTGATCCTATTGCTCACCTTAAAACATAAACCTCCCCGTAACCCTAACTTATCCCCTTATCTTAACCTTAATGCAAAACACCCTGAAAAGAAGCCCCATCCCATAATTCTAATCCTAATCCCCAGCCATAACCATAAGACCTCATCCCTAATTCTAAAATGCCAACCCTAAACTTCACCCTACCAACAACCCTAACCCTAACCCTAACCTCTAACCCTAAGCCCTCACCCTATCACTAATCTTCATCCCTAAACCGTACCGTAATCCTAACCCGAAATCTAATTCTCAGACTTCTTGCTTTCTCAGAGTTTTGAAAGCCTACAATCCTACTAAGCCATGCATGAAAGCCCGCTCTGCCACAGTGTCCTGCAAGAAACCCAGAGGCCCATACACAGCGTACGATAGAGTGGGTTCCAAGCGACCACAACCGACCCCTAACTTCGATTCCTAGGGCATACAGGGCCCATGCCCTAAGCATAAACACTACCCCTCACCCATAACCCTAACCCAGAACATAACACCTAACCCTGATCCTACTGCTCACCTTAACACGTAAACCTCACCGTAACCCTAATTTTAACCCCATATCGTAACGTTAATGCATGACACCCTGAGAACAAGCCCTATACTGTAATTCTAACCCTAACTCCTAGCCATAACCATAACACCTAATCTCTAATTCTGAAACACCAACCCTAACCTTAACCCTACCAACAACACTAACACTAACCCTAACCCCTTACCCTAACCCTACGCCTAAAAATAACCGTAACCGTTGATCCTTAGTCATAACCCCTAACCTTAACCCTAACCCTTAACCCTAATCCCAATCCTAACCATTAAACATAACCCCAACTCTTAACCCTAACTCTAACCTTTACCTTAATGCCTAGAGTTCTAACCCCAACACTGACCTACAGTTAGAAGTAACACAAACCCATAATGCTAACCTTAAACCTGAACAATAAACCTAATCCTTAACCATAACACCCTAACCCTAACCCTAACCCTTAACCCTGACCCTAACCCTAAACCTTAACCCTAACCCTGAACCCTAACCCTAAGCCTACCCTTAACCCTAACCCTATCCATTAACCCTAACCGCTAATGATAACACTAACCCCAACCCTAAACCTACCCCTGGCCCCCTAACCCAGAATTAACACCGAACCCGTAACACTAACTCTACCCCTAACCACTAGCACCTAACCATGACTCGAAACCTAACCCCTAACTCGAAACCCCTAACCCCAACCCTAACCTTAATTCTCACACTACTTCCATTCCCGAGTGAAGCAAGCCTACAATACAGCAATGCCATGTGTGAGATGAGGCTCCGCCTGAGTCCTGCATGTAGGTCTTGTCCCAGGGCCCAGGGAATGATGTTGTGCTTTCGTGGTGACTCCGACCACACCCCTCTCACCGTAGATTAACCAGGTCCTGTGCCCTTAAACTGACCGCTAAATCTAAGCCCTACCACCAACCCTAACCTCTGACCCTGAACCTAGGCCCGGAGCCTAAAGCCTAACACTAACTCTAAACCCTTACCCTAAACCTAATCCCTAACCCTAATGCTAACCCCTAAACGTAACCCTAACCGTGGACAGTAAACCTAACCCTAACCTCTAACACAAACCCTAACACATAACTCTAACCCTAAAACTAACCCTAACCCTTAACCCTAAACCTAAACCCTAACCCTAACCCTTAACCTTAATCTTAACCGTTAACTCTCATGCTAACCTTTAATCCTAACTCTAATCCTAATCTTCAAACCTAAACCTAACACAACCCTAACCCTGTACCAAAACCTAACCCCTCATCTTAACCCTATCCGCAAACCTCAACCCCAAAACGAACTGTAACCGTTAAACCTAACAGTAACCTTAAACCGTAACCCTAATCTGTAACCCTACCCCCTCACCATAACACTACACTTCATCCTGAACCCTAACCATAATCCTAACCCTAAATCTAATTCTCAGACTTCTTGCTTTCTTAGAGTTTAGAAAGCCTGCAATCCTCCCATGCCATGTGTGAAAGGAAGCTCTACCACTGTGTCCTGCATGAAACCCACGGGCCCATACCCAGAGTCCGATACAGTGGGTTCCCGGTGACAATCCCAGCCCCCTAACCTCCCCCCAGCTTAATGCCGACAGGGCCCGTGCGCTAAGCATAAATGATACCTTTAACAGATAACCCTAACCCTGAACATGGCACCTAACCCTGTTCCTATTTCTCCCCTTAACACGTAAACCTCACCGTGAGCCTAACTTTAACCTCTTAATGTAACGTTAATGCATAACCCATTCCCTGAGAACATCCCCTATCCCATAATTCTAACCCTATCTCCTAGTCATAACTGTAACACCTAATCCCTAACCCTAATTCTCCACCGCTAAGCCTAACCGTAACGCTGCCTACAACCCTAACACTGACAGGGACCCTTAGTTCTAACCCCAACGCTATGCCTAACAAAACCCCTAACCCTTCACCCTTCACCCTAACCCCTGAGCATTACCCTAACCTTTAACCGTAATCCTAATCCTATCCATTAAACCTAACCCTAGCTCTTAAAGCTAACCCTAAACCTTACCCTCACGACTAGACCTAACCCTGACACTAACCTAACACCTAACCCTAACCATAACCCCTAAAGCTAACCCTAACCCTGAACCCTAAACCTAACCCTAACACTGAACCTTCACTATATCCCTAACCCCTAAGCCTAATCCTAACTGTTAACCCTCACCCAAACACTTAAACTGGACCATAACACTAAACATTAACACTAACACTAAACTTTAACCCTAACCATAAGCCCAACACTTAACCCTAATCCTATCCCTTAACCCTAAGCCGAACCATAAGCCCTAACCCTTAACCTAACCCTAACCCCAACCCTAACCCTTAATCTTGACCCTTACCATTAACCCTCACACTAACCCTAATCCTAATCTTTAACCATAAAGCTAACACTGAAGCCTAACCCTGTGCCAAACGCTAAACCCAAACCTTAACCCTAACCCTGAAACTTAACCATAAACCTAACTGTAACTGTTACACCTAACACTAACCTCTAACCCTAACCCCTAACCCTAAGACCCCACCTTAACACTAACCCTAACCCTAAACATTATCATAATCCTACCCCTAAATCTAATTCTCGGACTTCTTGCTTTCTTAGAGTTTAGAAAGCCTAAAATCCTCCCATGCCATGAGTAAAAGGGGGCTCTGCAGCTCTCTCTTGCATGAAACCAGGAGCCCATACCTAGCGTATGATAGAGTGGGTTCCCGGGGACAATCCCATCCTCCTAACCCCAGCCCCCCGCCCAGTGCAGACAGGGCCTGTACGCTAAGTATAAACACTACCCCTAACAGATAACCCTCACCCTGAACATAGCACCTGACCCTGATCCTATTGCTCACCTTAAAACATAAACCTCCCCGTAACCCTAACTTATCCCCTTATCTTAACCTTAATGCATAACACCCTGAGAAGAAGCCCTATCCCATAATTCTAATCCTAACCCCTAGCCATAACCGTAACACCTCATCCCTAATTCTAAAATGCCAACCCTAACCTTCACCCTACCAACAACCCTAACCCTAACCCTAACCCCTAACCCTAAGCCCTCACCCTATCGCTAATCTTCATCCCTAAACCGTACCGTAATCCTAACCCTAAATCTAATTCTCAGACTTGCTTTCTCAGAGTTTTGAAAGCCTACAATCCTACTAAGCCATGCATGAAAGCCCGCTCTGCCACAGTGTCCTGCATGAAACCCAGAGGCCCATACACTGCGTACGATAGAGTGGGCTCCCAGCGACCATCACAGACCCCTAACTTCGCCTCCTAGTGCATACAGGGCCCGTGCCCTAAGCATAAACCCTACCCCACACCCATAACCCTAACCCAGAACATAACACCTAACCCTGATCCTACTGCTCACCTTAACACGTAAACCTCACCCTAACCCTAACTTAACCCCTTATCTTAACGATAATGCATGACACCCTGAGAACAAGCCCTATACCGTAATTCTAACCCTAACTCCTAGCCATAACCATAACACCTAATCCCTAATTCTGAAACGCCAACCCTAACCTTAACCCTACCAACAACACTAACACTAACCCTAAAACACTTACCCTAACCCTACGCCTAAAAATAACCCTAACCATTGATCCTTAGTCATAACCCCTAAAGCTTAACCCTAACCCTTAACGCTAATCCCAATCCTAACCATTAAACATAACCCTACTTAACCCTAACCCTAACCTATACGCTAATGCCTAGAGATCTAACCCCAACACTGACCTACAGTTAACACTAACCCTAACCCCTAATCCTAACCTTAAACCTGAACCATAATCCTAACCCTTAACCCTAACCCTATTCCTAACCCCCTAACCCTAACCCTAACTGTTAAGCCTCACCCTAACCCTTAACCCTGACTCTAACCCTAAACCTTAACCCTAACCCTGAACCATAACCCTAAGCCTAACCCTTAACCCTAACCCTATCCCTTAACCCTAACCCCTAACCCTAACGCTAACCCCAACCCTAAACCTAACCCTGGCCCCCAACCCAGAC
This sequence comes from Eulemur rufifrons, assembly GCF_041146395.1. Taxonomy (NCBI): domain Eukaryota; kingdom Metazoa; phylum Chordata; class Mammalia; order Primates; family Lemuridae; genus Eulemur; species Eulemur rufifrons. The sequence goes on from NW_027182843.1 coordinate 1,216,315, forward strand.
TTAACACCTAACCCCTAACACTAACTCTAAACCTAACCACTAATCCCTAGCACCTGACCCTGACTCGAAACCTAACCCCTAACTCGAAACCCCTAACCCCAAACCTAACCCTAATTCTCACACTACTTCCATTCCCAGAGTGAAGCGAGCCTACAATACAGCCATGCCATGTGTGAGATGAGGCTCTGCCTGAGTCCTGCATGTAGGTTTTGTCCCAAGGCCCAGGGAATGATGTTGTGCTTTTGTGGTGACTCCGACCACACCCCTCTCACCGTAGATTAACCAGGTCCTGAGCCCTTAAACTGACCGCTAAATCTAAGCCCTACCACCAACCCTAACCGCTGACCCTGAACCTAAGCCCCGAGCCTAAAGCCCAACACTAACTCTAAACACTTACCCTAAACCTAATCCCTAACCCTAATGCTAACCCCTAAACGTAACTCTAACCAGGAACAGTAAACCTAACCCTAACCTCTAACACAAACCCTAACACATAACCCTAACCCTAACCCTACCCCTACCCCTACCCCTAACCCGAAACCCAACCCCTAACCCTAACCCTAACCCCAACCCTAACCCCTAACCTAACCCTAACCCTACCCCTACCCTACCCCTACCCTAACCCTAACCCTAACCCTAACCCTAACCAGAACCCGTAAAGCTAACCCTGATCCCTATCCCTAACCCTAGCAGTAAACTCTAACCCTAAACCTAAGCCCAACCCGTAACCCTAATCCTATCCTTTTACCCTAAAACTAACCCCTAAACCTAACCCCTATACCTCACCCTAACTCTAACCCCAATCCTAATTCTAACCATACCCCTTCATAAAACACTAACTCCTAAACGCTAACCCTAACACTAACCAAAAACCCTAATCACTAATCCCTAACCCTAATGCTTAACCTTTACCCTAACCGTTAACCCTCACCCTAAATCTTAACACTGACCCTAACCTTAACCTTTAACTCTAAGCCTAACCCTTAACCCTACAGTAAGGAAGACCCTTAATGCTAATGGGATCCCTTATCCCTAACCCTAACACTACAGCTAAAAATAACCCTAACCTTGGATCCTTAAACCTAACCCCTAACACTTACTTTAACCCCAAACCCTAACCCTAATCCTCAGCATTAAACCTAACCCTACCTCTTAACCCTAACGCTAGCCCTTACCCTAACGCCTAGATCTAACCCTATATCTAACCTACCGCCTAATCCTAACCTTAAGCCCTAATGCTAACACTAACCCTGAACCTTAAACCTACCTGTAACCCTTAACACTAACCCTATCCGTGAACCTAAACCCTGACCCTAACCATTACCCGCACGCAAGCATTTAACCCTGACCCTAACCCTAATCCTTAATGCTAACCTTAACACTAAACCCTAACACTAAGCCCAACACTTAACCCTAATCCTATCCCTTAACCCTAACCCTAACCCTAACCCTAATGCTAACCCCTAAACGTAACCCTAACCGTGACCAGTAAACCTAACCCTAACCTCTAACACAAACCATAGCACATAACTCTAACCCTAAAACTAACCCTAACCCTAACCCTAAACCCTAACTCTTAACCTTAACTCTAAGCGTTAACTCTCACGCTAACCTTTAATCCTAACCCTAATCCTAATCTTCAACCCTAAACCTAACACTTAACCCTAACCCTGTACCAAACCCTAACCCCTCATCTTAAACCTAACCGTAAACCTCAACCCGAAACCAAAGTGTAACCGTTAAACCTAAGACTAACCTTTAACCCTAACCCTAATCCCTAACCCTAAACCCTCACCCTAACACTAAACTTCATCTTTAACCCTAACCAGAATCCTAACCCTAAATCTAATTCTCAGACTTCTTGCTTTCTTAGAGTTTAGAAAGCCTGCAATCCTCCCATGCCATGCGTGAAAGGAGGCTCTACCACTGTGTCCTGCATGAAACCCACGGGCCCATACCCAGAGTATGATAGAGTGGGTTCCCGGGTACAATCCCAGCCCCCTAAACTCCCCCCGCCCGCCTAATGCAGACAGGGCCCGTGCGCTAAGCATAAACAATACGTTTAACAGATAACCCTAACCCTGAACATAACACCCAACCCTGTTCCTATTTCTCCCCTTAACACGTAAACCTCACCGTGCGCCTAACTTTAACCTCTTATCCTAACGTTAATGCATAACCCATTTCCTGAGAACAACCCCTATCCCATAATTCTAACCCTATCTCCTAGTCATCACTGTGACACCTAATCCCTAACCCTAATTCTAAACCGCTAACCCTAACCGTAACCCTACCTACAACCCTAACACTGACAGTAACCCTTACTTCTAACCCCAACGCTATGCCTAACAAAAACCCTAACCCTTGACCCTAACCCTTCACCCTAACCCCTAAGCCTTACCCTAACCCTTAACCCTAATCCTAATCCTAACCATTAAACCTAACCCTAGCTCTTAAAGCTAACCCTAAACCTTACCCTCACGACTAGACCTAACCCTGACACTAACCTAACACCTAACCCTAACCAGAACCCCTAAAGCTAACCCTGAACCCTATCCCTAACCCTAGCAGTAAACTTTAACCCTAAACCTAAGCCCAACCCGTAACCCTAATCCTATCCTTTTACCCTAAAACTAACCCCTAAACCTAACCCCTATACGTCACCCTAGCTCTAACCCCAATCCTAATTCTAACCATACCCCTTCAAAAAATACTAACTCCTAACCGGTAACCCTAACACTAACCAAAAACCCTAATCACTAATCCCTAACCCTAACGCTTAACCTTTACCCTAACCGTTAACCCTCACCCTAAATCTTAACACTGACCCTAACCTTAACCTTTAACTCTAAGCCTAACCCTTTACCCTACAGTACGGAAGACCCTTAATGCTAATGGGATCCCTTATCCCTAACCCTAACACTACAGCTAAAAATAACCCTAACCTTGGATCCTTAAACCTAACCCCTAACACTTACTTTAACCCCAAACCCTAACCCTAATCCTAAGCATTAAACGTAATCCTATCTCTTAACCCTAACGCTAGCCCTTACCCTAACGCCTAGATCTAACCCTAAATCTAACCTACCGCCTAATCCTAACCTTAAGCCCTAATGCTAACACTAACCCTGAACCCTAAACCTACCCGTAACCCTTAACACTAACTCTATCCGTGAACCTAAACCCTGACCCTAACCATTACCCGCACCCAAGCATTTAACCCTGACCCTAACCCTAATCCTTAATGTTAACCTTAACACTAAACCCTAACACTAAGCCCAACACTTAACCCTAATCCTATCCCTTAACCCTAACCCTAACCCTAACCCTAATGCTAACCCCTAAACTTAACCGTAACCGTGACCAGTAAACCTAACCCTAACCTCTAACACAAACCATAGCACTTAACTCTAACCCTAAAACTAACCCTAACCCTAACCCTAAACCCTAACTCTTAACCTTAACCCTAAGCGTTAACTCTCACGCTAACCTTTAATCCTAACCCTAATCCTAATCCTCAACCCTAAACCTAACACTTAACCCTAACCCTGTACCAAACACAAACCCCTCATCTTAACCCTAACCGTAAACCTCAACCCTAAATTAAAGTGTAACCGTTAAACCTAAGAGTAACCTTTAACCCTAACCCTAATCCCTAACCCTAAGCCCTCACCCTAACACTAAACTTCATCCTTAACCCTAACCAGTATCCTAACCCTAAATCTAATTCTCAGACTTCTTGCTTTCTTAGAGTTTAGAAAGCCTGCAATCCTCCCATGCCATGTGGGAAAGGAGGCTCTACCACTGTGTCCTGCATGAAACCCACGGGCCCATACCCAGAGTATGATAGAGTGGGTTCCCGGGTACAATCCCAGCCCCCTAAACTCCCCCCGCCCGCCTAATGCAGACAGGGCCCGTGCGCTAAGCATAAACAATACCTTTAACAGATAACCCTAACCCTGAACATAACACCCAACCCTGTTCCTATCTCTCCCCTTAACACGTAAACCTCACCGTGCGCCTAACTTTAACCTCTTATCCTAAAGTTAATGCAAAACCTATTTGCTGAGAACAACCCCTATCCCATAATTCTAACCCTATCTCCTAGTCATCACTGTGACACCTAATCCCTAACCCTAATTCTAAACCGCTAACCCTAACCGTAACCCTACCTACAACCCTAACACTGACAGTAACCCTTACTTCTAAACCCAACGCTATGCCTAACAAAAACCCTAAACCTTGACCCTAACCCTTCACCCTAACTCCTAAGCCTTACCCTAACCCTTAACCCTAATCCTAATCCTAACCATTAAACCTAACCCTAGCTCTTAAAGCTAACCCTAAACATTACCCTCACGACTAGACCTAACCCTGACACTAACCTAACACCTAACCCTAACCAGAACCCCTAAAGCTAACCCTGAACCCTATCCCTAACCCTAGCAGTAAACTTTAACCCTAAACCTAAGCCCAACCCGTAACCCTAATCCTATCCTTTTACCCTAAAACTAACCCCTAAACCTAACCCCTATACCTCACCCTAACTCTAACCCCAATCCTAATTCTACCATACCCCTTCATAAAACACTAACTCCTAACCGCTAACCCTAACACTAACCAAAAACCCTAATCACTAATCCCTAACCCTAACGCTTAACCTTTACCCTAACCGTTAACCCTCACCCTAAATCTTAACACTGACCCTAACCTTAACCTTTAATTCTAAGCCTAACACTTAACCCTACAGTAAGAAAGACCCTTAATGCTAATGGGATCCCTTATCCCTAACCCTAACACTACAGCTAAAAATAACCCTAACCTTGGATCCTTAAACCTAACCCCTAACAATTATTTTAATCCCAAAATCTAACCCTAATCCTAAGCATTAAACGTAACCCTATCTCTTAACCCTAACGCTAGCCCTTACCCTAACGCCTAGATCTAACCCTAAATCTAACCTACCGCCTAATCCTAACCTTAAGCCCTAATGCTAACACTAACCCTGAACCCTAAACCTACCCGTAACCCTTAACACTAACCCTATCCGTGAACCTAAACCCTGACCCTAACCATTACCCGCACCCAAGCATTTAACCCTGACCCTAACCCTAATCCTTAATGCTAACCTTAACACTAAACCCTAACACTAAGCCCAACACTTAACCCTAATCCTATCCCTTAACCTTAACCCTAATGCTAACCCCTAAACTTAACCCTAACCGTGACTAGTAAACCTAACCCTAACCTCTAACACAAACCATAGCACTTAACTCTAACCCTAAAACTAACCCTAACCCTAACCCTAAACCCTAACTCTTAACCTTAACCCTAAGCGTTAACTCTCACGCTAACCTTTAATCCTAACCCTAATCCTAATCTTCAACCCTAAACCTAACACTTAACCCTAACACTGTACCAAACCCTAACCCCTCATCTTAACCCTCACCGTAAACCTCAACCCTAAATTAAAGTGTAACCGTTAAACCTAAGAGTAACCTTTAACCCTAACCCTAATCCCTAACCCTAAGCCCTCACCCTAACACTAAACTTCATCCTTAACCCTAACCAGAATCCTAACCCTAAATCAAATTCTCAGACTTCTTGCTTTCTTAGAGTTTAGAAAGCCTGCAATCCTCCCATGCCATGCGTGAAAGGAGGCTCTACCACTGTGTCCTGCATGAAACCCATGGGCCCATACCCAGAGTATGATAGAGTGGGTTCCCGGGTACAATCCCAGCCCCCTAAACTCCCCCCGCCCGCCTAATGCAGACAGGGCCCGTGCGCTAAGCATAAACAATACCTTTAACAGATAACCCTAACCCTGAACATAACACCCAACCCTGTTCCTATTTCTCCCCTTAACACGTAAACCTCACCGGTGCGCCTAACTTTAACCTCTTATCCTAACGTTAATGCAAAACCCATTTCCTGAGAACAACCCCTATCCCATAATTCTAACCCTATCTCCTAGTCATCACTGTGACACCTAATCCCTAACCCTAATTCTAAACCGCTAACCCTAACCGTAACCCTACCTACAACCCTAACACTGACAGTAAACCTTACTTCTAACCCCAACGCTATGCCTAACAAAAACCCTAACCCTTGACCCTAACCCTTCACCCTAACCCCTAAGCCTTACCCTAACCCTTAACCCTAATCCTAATCCTAACCATTAAACCTAACCCTAGCTCTTAAAGCTAACCCTAAACCTTACCCTCACGACTAGACCTAACCCTGACACTAAACTAACACCTAAACCTAACCAGAACCCCTAAAGCTAACCCTGAACCCTATCCCTAACCCTAGCAGTAAACTTTAACCCTAAACCCAAGCCCAACCCGTAACCCTAATCCTATCCTTTTACCCTAAAACTAACCCCTAAACCTAACCCCTATACCTCACCCTAACTCTAAACCCAATCCTAATTCTAAGCATACCCCTTCATAAAATACTAACTCCTAACCGCTAACCCTAACACTAACCAAAAACCCTAATCACTAATCCCTAACCCTAATGCTTAACCTTTACCCTAACCGTTAACCCTCACCCTAAATCTTAACACTGACCCTAACCTTAACCTTTAACTCTAAGCCTAACCCTTAACCCTACAGTAAGGAAGACCCTTAATGCTAATGGGATCCCTTATCTCTAACCCTAACACTACATCTAAAAATAACCCTAACCTTGGATCCTTAAACCTAACCCCTAACACTTACTTTAACCCCAAACCCTAACCCTAATCCTAAGCATTAAACCTAACCCTATCTCTTAACCCTAATGCTAGCCCTTACCCTAACGCCTAGATCTAACCCTAAGTCTAACCTACCGCCTAATCCTAACCTTAAGCCCTAATGCTAACACTAACCCTGAACCCTAAACCTACCCGTAACCCTTAACACTAACCCTATCCGTGAACCTTAACCCTGACCCTAACCATTACCCGCACCCAAGGATTTAACCCTGACCCTAACCCTAATCCTTAATGCTAACCCTAACACTAAACCCTAACCCTAAGCCCAACACTTAACCCTAATCCTATCCCTTAACCCTAACCCTAACCCTAACCCTAATGCTAACCCCTAAACGTAACCCTAACCATGACCAGTAAACCTAACCCTGACCTCTAACACAAACCATAGCACATAACTCTAACCCTAAAACTAACCCTAACCCTAACCCTAAACCCTAACTCTTAACCTTAACCCTAAGCGTTAACTCTCACGCTAACCTTTAATCCTAACCCTAATCCTAATCTTCAACCCTAAACCTAACACTTAACCCTAACCCTGGACCAAACCCTAACCCCTCATCTTAACCCTAACCGTAAACCTCAACCCTAAATTAAAGTGTAACCGTTAAACCTAAGAGTAACCTTTAACCCTAACCCTAATCCCTAACCCTAAGCCCTCACCCTAACACTAAACTTCATCGTTAACCCTAACCAGAACCCTAACCCTAAATCTAATTCTCAGACTTCTTGCTTTCTTAGAGTTTAGAAAGCCTGCAATCCTCCCATGCCATGCGTGAAAGGAGGCTCTACCAGTGTGTCCTGCATGAAACCCACGGACCCATACCCAGAGTATGATAGAGTGGGTTCCCGGGTACAATCCCAGCCCCCTAAACTCCCCCCGCCCGCCTAATGCAGACAGGGCCCGTGCGCTAAGCATAAACAATACCTTTAACAGATAACCCTAACCCTGAACGTAACACCCAACTCTGTTCCTATTTCTGCCCTTAACACGTAAACCTCACCGTGCGCCTAACTTTAACTTCTTATCCTAACGTTAATGCATAAACCACTTCTTGAGAACAACCGCTATCCCATAATAATAACCCTATCTCCTAGTAATCACTGTGAACCTAATCCCTAACCCTAATTCTAAACCGCTAACCCTAACCGTAACCCTACCTACAACCCTAACACTGACAGTAACCCTTTCTTCTAAACCCAACGCTATGCCTAACAAAAACCCTAACCCTTGACTCTAACCCTTCACCCTAACCCCTAAGCCTTACCCTAACCCTTAACCCTAATCCTAATCCTAACCATTAAACCTAACCCTAGCTCTTAAAGATAACCCTGAACCTTGCCCTCATGACTAGACCTAACCCTGACACTAACCTATCACCTAACCCTAACCAGAACCCCTAAAGCTAACCCTGAACCCTATCCCTAACCCTAGCAGTAAACTTTAACCCTAAACATAAGCCCAACCCGTAACCCTAATCCTATCCTTTTACCCTAAAACTAACCCCTAAACCTAACCCCTATACCTCACCCTAACTCTAAACCCAATCCTAATTCTAACCATACCCCTTCATAAAACACTAACTCCTAACCGCTAACCCTAACACTAACCAAAAACCCTAATCACTAATCCCTAACCCTAACGCTTAACCTTTACCCTAACCGTTAACCCTCACCCCAAATCTTAACACTGACCCTAACCTTAACCTTTAACTCTAAGCCTAACCCTTAACCCTACAGTAAGGAAGACCCTTAATGCTAATGGTATACCTTTTCCGTAACCCTAACACTACAGCTAAAAATAACAGTAACCTTTCATCCTTAAACCTAACCCCTAACACTTACTTTAACCCCAAACCCTAACCCTAATCCTAAGCATTAAACCTAACCCTATCTCTTAACCCTAACGCTAGCCCTTACCCGAACGCCTAGATCTAACCCTAAATCGAACCTACCGCCTAATCCTAACCTTAAGCCCTAATGCTAACTCTAACCCTGAACCCTAAACCTACCCGTAACCCTTAACACTAACCCTATCCGTGAACCTTAACCCTGACCCTAACCATTACCCGTACCCAGGCATTTAACCCTCACCCTACCCCTAGTCCTTAATGATAACCCTAACACTAAACCCTAACCCTAAGGCCAACACTTAACCGTAATCCTATCCCTTAACCCTAACCCTAACCCTAACCCTAATGCTAACCCCTAAACGTAACCCTAACCGTGACGAGTAAACCTAACCCTAACCTCTAACACAAACCATAGCACATAACTCTAACCCTAAAACTAACCCTAACCCTAACCCTAACCCTAAACCCTAACACTTAACCTTAACCCTAAGCGTTAACTCTCACGCTATCCTATAATCCTAACCCTAATCCTAATCTTCAACCCTAAACCTTACACTTAACCCTAACCCTGTACCAAACCCTAACCCCTCATCTTAACCCTAACCGTAAACCTCCACCCTAAACCAAAGTGTAACCGTTAAAGCTAAGAGTAACCTTTAACCCTAACCCTAATCCCTAACCCTAAGCCCTCACCCTAACACTAAACTTCATCCTTAACCCTAACCAGAATCCTAACCCTAAATCAAATTCTCAGACTTCTTGCTTTCTTAGAGTTTAGAAAGCCTGCAATCCTCCCATGCCATGCGTGAAAGGAGGCTCTACCACTGTGTCCTGCATGAAACCCACGGGCCCATACCCAGAGTATGATAGAGTGGGTTCCCGGGTACAATCCCAGCCCCCTAAACTCCCCCCGCCCGCCTAATGCAGACAGGGCCCGTGCGCTAAGCATAAACAATACCTTTAACAGATAACCCTAACCCTGAACATAACACCCAACCCTGTTCCTATTTCTCCCCTTAACACGTAAACCTCACCGTGCACCTAACTTTAACCTCTTATTCTAACGTTAATGCATAACCCATTTCCTGAGAACAACCCCATCCCATAATTCTAACCCTATCTCCTAGTCATCACTGTGACACCTAATCCCTAACCCTAATTCTAAACCGCTAACCCTAACCGTAACCCTACCTACAACCCTAACACTGACAGTAAACCTTACTTCTAACCCCAACGCTATGCCTAACAAAAACCCTAACCCTTGACCCTAACCCTTCACCCTAACCCCTAAGCCTTACCCTAACCCTTAACCCTAATCCTAATCCTAACCATTAAACCTAACCCTAGCTCTTAAAGCTAACCCTAAACCTTACCCTCACGACTAGACCTAACCCTGACACTAACCTAACACCTAACCCTAACCAGAACCCCTAAAGCTAACCCTGAACCCTATCCCTAACCCTAGCAGTAAACTTTAACCCTAAACCTAAGCCCAACCCGTAACCCTAATCCTATCCTTTTACCCTAAAACTAACCCCTAAACCTAACCCCTATACCTCACCCTAACTCTAACCCCAATCCTAATTCTAACCATACCCCTTCATAAAACACTAACTCCTAACCGCTAACCCTAACACTAACCAAAAACCCTAATCACTAATCCCTAACCCTAATGCTTAACCTTTACCCTAACCGTTAACCCTCACCCTAAATCTTAACACTGACCCTAACCTTAACCTTTAACTCTAAGCCTAACCCTTAACCCTACAGTAAGGAAGACCCTTAATGCTAATGGGATCCCTTATCCCTAACCCTAACACTACAGCTAAAAATAACCCTAACCTTGGATCCTTAAACCTAACCCCTAACACTTACTTTAACCCCAAACCCTAACCCTAATCCTCAGCATTAAACCTAACCCTACCTCTTAACCCTAACGCTAGCCCTTACCCTAACGCCTAGATCTAACCCTATATCTAACCTACCGCCTAATCCTAACCTTAAGCCCTAATGCTAACACTAACCCTGAACCTTAAACCTACCTGTAACCCTTAACACTAACCCTATCCGTGAACCTAAACCCTGACCCTAACCATTACCCGCACGCAAGCATTTAACCCTGACCCTAACCCTAATCCTTAATGCTAACCTTAACACTAAACCCTAACACTAAGCCCAACACTTAACCCTAATCCTATCCCTTAACCCTAACCCTAACCCTAACCCTAATGCTAACCCCTAAACGTAACCCTAACCGTGACCAGTAAACCTAACCCTAACCTCTAACACAAACCATAGCACATAACTCTAACCCTAAAACTAACCCTAACCCTAACCCTAAACCCTAACTCTTAACCTTAACCCTAAGTGTTAACTCTCACGCTAACCTTTAATCCTAACCCTAATCCTAATCTTCAACCCTAAACCTAACACTTAACCCTAACCCTGTACCAAACCCTAACCACTCATCTTAACCCTAACCGTAAACCTCAACCCTAAAAAAAAGTGTAACCGTTAAACCTAAGAGTAACCTTTAACCCTAACCCTAAGCCCTAACCCTAAGCCCTAACCCTAACACTAAACTTCATCCTTAACCCTAACCATAATCCTAACCCTAAATCTAATTGTCAGTCTTCTTGCTTTCTTAGAGTTTAGAAAGCCTGCAATCCTCCCATGCCATGCGTGAAAGGAGGCTCTACCACTGTGTCCTGCATGAAACCCACGGGCCCATACCCAGAGTATGATAGAGAGGGTTCCCGGGTACAATCCCAGCCCCCTAAACTCCCCCCGCCCGCCTAATGCAGACAGGGCCCGTGCGCTAAGCATAAGCAATACCTTTAACAGATAACCCTAACCCTGAACATAACACCCAACCCTGTTCCTATCTCTCCCCTTAACACGTAAACCTCACCGTGCGCCTAACTTTAACCTCTTATCCTAACGTTAATGCATAACCCATTTCCTGAGAACAACCCCTATCCCATAATTCTAACCCTATCTCCTAGTCATCACTGTGACACCTAATCCCTAACCCTAATTCTAAACCGCTAACCCTAACCGTAACCCTACCTACAACCCTAACACTGACAGTAACCCTTACTTCTAACCCCAACGCTATGCCTAACAAAAACCCTAACCCTTGACCCTAACCCTTCACCCTAACCCCTAAGCCTTACCCTAACCCTTAACCCTAATCCTAATCCTAACCATTAAACCTAACCCTAGCTCTTAAAGCTAACCCTGAACCTTGCCCTCACGACTAGACCTAACCCTGACATTAACCTAACACCTAACCCTACCCAGAACCCCTAAAACTAAGCCTGAACCCTATCCCTAACCCTAGCAGTAACTTTAACCCTAAACATAAGCCCAACCCGTAACCCTAATCCTATCCTTTTACCCTAAAACTAACCCCTAAACCTAACCCCTATACCTCACCCTAACTCTAACCCCAATCCTAATTCTAACCATACCCCTTCATAAAACACTAACTCCTAACCGCTAACCCAAACACTAACCAAAAACCCTAATCACTAATCCCTAACCCTAACGCTTAACCTTTACCCTAACCGTTAACCCTCACCCTAAATCTTAACACTGACCCTAACCTTAACCTTTAACTCTAAGCCTAACCCTTAACCCTACAGTAAGGAAGACCCTTAATGCTAATGGGATCCCTTTTCCGTAACCCTAACACTACAGCTAAAAATAACAGTAACCTTTCATCCTTAAACCTAACCCCTAACACTTACTTTAACCCCAAACCCTATCCCTAATCCTAAGCATTAAACCTAACCCTATCTCTTAACCCTAACGCTAGCCCTTACCCGAACGCCTAGATCTAACCCTAAATCGAACCTACCGCCTAATCCTAACCTTAAGCCCTAATGCTAACTCTAACCCTGAACCCTAAACCTACCCGTAACCCTTAACACTAACCCTATCCGTGAACCTTAACCCTGACCCTAACCATTACCCGTACCCAGGCATTTAACCCTGACCCTACCCCTAGTCCTTATTGATAACCCTAACACTAAACCCTAACCCTAAGGCCAACACTTAACCGTAATCCTATCCCTTAACCCTAACCCTAACCCTAACCCTAATGCTAACCCCTAAACGTAACCCTAACCGTCACCAGTAAACCTAACCCTAACCTCTAACACAAACCATAGCACATAACTCTAACCCTAAAACTAACCCTAACCCTAACCCTAACCCTAAACCCTAACTCTTAACCTTAACACTAAGCGTTAACTCTGACGCTATCCTATAATCCTAACCCTAATCCTAATCTTCAACCCTAAACCTTACACTTAACCCTAACCCTGTAACAAACCCTAACCCCTCATCTTAACCCTAACCGTAAACCTCAACCCTAAACCAAAGTGTAACCGATAAAGCTAAGAGTAACCTTTAACCCTAAACCTAATACCTAACCCTAAGCCCTCACCCTAACACTAAACTTCATCCTTAACCCTAACCATTATCCTAACCCTAAATCTAATTCTCAGACTTCTTGCTTTCTTAGAGTTTAGAAAGCCTGCAATCCTCCCATGCCATACTTGAAAGGAGGCTCTACCACTGTGTCCTCTATGAAACCCACGGGCCCATACCCAGAGTATGATAGAGTGGGTTCCCGGGTACAATCCCAGCACCCAAAACTCCCCCCCGCCCGCCTAATGCAGACAGGGCCCGTGCGCTAAGCATAAACAATACCTTTAACAGATAACCCTAACCCTGAACATAACACCCAACCCTGTTCCTATTTCTCCCCTTAACACGTAAACCTCACCGTGCGCCTAACTTTAACCTCTTATCCTAACGTTAATGCATAACCCATTTCCTGAGAACAACCCCTATCCCATAATTCTAACCCTATCTCGTAGTCATCACTGTGACACCTAATCCCTAACCCTAATTCCAAACCGCTAACCCTACCCGTAACCCTACCTACAACCCTAACACTGACAGTAACCCTTACTTCTAACCCCAACGCTATGCCTAACAAAAACCCTAACCCTTGACCCTAACCCTTCACCCTAACCCCTAAGACTTACCCTAACCCTTAACCCTAATCCTAATTCTAACCATTAAACCTAACCCTAGCTCTTAAAGCTAACCCTAAACCTTACCCTCGTGACTAGACCTAACCCTGACACTAACCTAACACTTAACCCTCACCAGAACCCCTAAAGCTAACCCTGAACCCTATCCCTAACCCTAGCAGTAAACTTTAACCCTAAACCTAAGCCCAACCCGTAACCCTAATCCTATCCTTTTACCCTAAAATTAACCCCTAAACCTAACCCCTATACCTCACCCTAACTCTAACCCCAATCCTAATTCTAACCATACCCCTTCATAAAACACTAACCGCTAACCTAACACTAACCAAAAACCCTAATCACTAATCCCTAACCCTAACACTTAACCTTTACCCTAACCGTTAACCCTCACCCTAAATCTTAACACTGACCCTAAACTTAACCTTTAACTCTAAGCCTAACCCTTAACCCTACAGTAAGGAAGACCCTTAATGCTAATGGGATCCCTTATCCCTAACCCTAACACTACAGCTAAAAATAACCCTAACCTTTGATCCTTAAACCTAGCCCCTAACACTTACTTTAACCCCAAACCCTAACCCTAATCCTAAGCATTAAACCTAACCCTATCTCTTAACCCTAACGCTAGCCCTTACCCTAACGCCTAGATCTAACCCTAAATCTAACCTACCGCCTAATCCTAACCTTAAGCCCTAATGCTAACTCTAACCCTGAACCCTAAACCTACCCGTAACCCTTAACACTAACCCTATCCGTCAACCTTAACCCTGACCCTAACCATTACCCGCACCCAAGCATTTAACCCTAACCCTACCCCTAATCCTTAATGATAACACTAACATTAAACCCTAACCCTAAGCCCAACACTTAACCCTAATCCTATCCCTTAACCCTAACCCTAACGCAAACCCCTAAACGTAACCCTAACCGTGACCAATAAACCTAACCTTAACCTCTAACACAAACCATAGCACATAACTCTAACCCTAAAACTAAACCTTACCCCAACCCTAACCCTAAACCCTAACTCTTAACCTTAACCCTAAGCGTTAACTCTCACGCTAACCTTTAATCCTAACCCTAATCCTAATCTTCAACCCTAAACCTAACACTTAACCCTAACCCTGTACCAAACCCTAACCCCTCATCTTAACCCTAACCGTAAACCTCAACCCTAAACCAAAGTGTAGCCGTTAAACCTAAGAGTAGCCTTTAAACCTAACCCTAATCCCTAACCCTAAGCCCTCACCCTAACACTAAACTTCATCCTTAACCCTAACCAGAATCCTACCCCTAAATCTAATTCTCAGACTTCTTGCTTTCTTAGAGTTTAGAAAGCCTGCCATCCTCCCATGCCATGCATGAAAGGAGGCTCTACCACTGTGTCCTGCATGAAACCCACGGGCCCATACCCAGAGTATGATAGAGTGGGTTCCCGGGTACAATCCCAGCCCCCTAAACTCCCCCCGCCCGCCTAATGCAGACAGGGCCCGTGCGCTAAGCATAAACAATACCTTTAACAGATAACCCTAACCCTGAACATAACACCCAACCCTGTTCCTATTTCTCCCCTTAACACGTAAACCTCACCGTGCGCCTAACTTTAAACTCGTATCCTAACGTTAATGCATAACCCATTTCCTGAGAACAACCCCATGCCATAATTCTAACCCTATCTCCTAGTCATCACTGTGACACCTAATCCCTAACCCTAATTCTAAACCGCTAACCCTAACCGTAACCCTACCTACAACCCTAACACTGACAGTAACCCTTACTTCTAACCCCAACGCTATGCCTAACAAAAACCCTAACCCTTGACCCTAACCCTTCACCCTAACCCCTAAGCCTTACCCTAACCCTTAACCCTAATCCTAATCCTAACCATTAAACCTAACCCTAGCTCTTAAAGCTAACCCTAAACCTTACCCTCACGACTAGACCTAACCCTGACACTAACCTAACACCTAACCCTAACCAGAACCCCTAAAGCTAAGCCTGAACCCTATCGCTAACCCTAGCAGTAAACTTTAACCCTAAACCTAAGCCCAACCCGTAACCCTAATCCTATCCTTTTACCCTAAAACTAACCCCTAAACCTAACCCCTATACCTCACCCTAACTCTAACCCCAATCCTAATTCTAACCATACCCCTTCATAAAACACTAACTCCTAACCGCTAACCCTAACACTAACCAAAAAGCCTAAACACTAATCCCTAACCCTAACGCTTAACCTTTACCCTAACTGTTAACCCTCACTCTAAATCTCAACACTGACCCTAACCTTAACCTTTAACTCTAAGCCTAACCCTTAATCCTACAGTAAGGAAGACCCTTAATGCTAATGGGATCCCTTATCCCTAACCCTAACACTACAGCTAAAAATAACCCTAACCTTGGATCCTGAAACCTAACCCCTAACACTTACTTTAACCCCTAACCCTAACCCTAATCCTAAGCATTAAACCTAACCCTATCTCTTAACCCTAACGCTAGCCCTTACCCTA
>NW_027182843.1:1245000-1267500 GCF_041146395.1 Eulemur rufifrons
CACTGTGTCCTGCATGAAACCCACGGGCCCATACCCAGAGTATGATAGAGTGGGTTCCCGGGTACAATCCCAGCCCCCTAAACTCCCCCCGCCCGCCTAATGCAGACAGGGCCCGTGCGCTAAGCATAAACAATACCTTTAACAGATAACCCTAACCCTGAACATAACACCCAACCCTGTTCCTATTTCTCCCCTTAACACGTAAACCTTACCGTGCACCTAACTTTAACCTCTTATTCTAACGTTAATGCATAACCCATTTCCTGAGAACAACCCCATCCCATAATTCTAACCCTATCTCCTAGTCATCACTGTGACACCTAATCCCTAACCCTAATTCTAAACCGCTAACCCTAACCGTAACCCTACCTACAACCCTAACACTGACAGTAAACCTTACTTCTAACCCCAACGCTATGCCTAACAAAAACCCTAAACCTTGACCCTAACCCTTCACCCTAACCCCTAAGCCTTACCCTAACCCTTAACCCTAATCCTAATCCTAACCATTAAACCTAACCCTAGCTCTTAAAGCTAACCCTAAACCTTACCCTCACGACTAGACCTAACCCTGACACTAACCTAACACCTAACCCTAACCAGAACCCCTAAAGCTAACCCTGAACCCTATCCCTAACCCTAGCAGTAAACTTTAACCCTAAACCTAAGCCCAACCCGTAACCCTAATCCTATCCTTTTACCCTAAAACTAACCCCTAAACCTAACCCCTATACCTCACCCTAACTCTAACCCCAATCCTAATTCTAACCATACCCCTTCATAAAACACTAACTCCTAACCGCTAACCCTAACACTAACCAAAAACCCTAATCACTAATCCCTAACCCTAATGCTTAACCTTTACCCTAACCGTTAACCCTCACCCTAAATCTTAACACTGACCCTAACCTTAACCTTTAACTCTAAGCCTAACCCTTAACCCTACAGTAAGGAAGACCCTTAATGCTAATGGGATCCCTTATCCCTAACCCTAACACTACAGCTAAAAATAACCCTAACCTTGGATCCTTAAACCTAACCCCTAACACTTACTTTAACCCCAAACCCTAACCCTAATCCTCAGCATTAAACCTAACCCTACCTCTTAACCCTAACGCTAGCCCTTACCCTAACGCCTAGATCTAACCCTATATCTAACCTACCGCCTAATCCTAACCTTAAGCCCTAATGCTAACACTAACCCTGAACCTTAAACCTACCTGTAACCCTTAACACTAACCCTATCCGTGAACCTAAACCCTGACCCTAACCATTACCCGCACGCAAGCATTTAACCCTGACCCTAACCCTAATCCTTAATGCTAACCTTAACACTAAACCCTAACACTAAGCCCAACACTTAACCCTAATCCTATCCCTTAACCCTAACCCTAACCCTAACCCTAATGCTAACCCCTAAACGTAACCCTAACCGTGACCAGTAAACCTAACCCTAACCTCTAACACAAACCATAGCACATAACTCTAACCCTAAAACTAACCCTAACCCTAACCCTAAACCCTAACTCTTAACCTTAACCCTAAGCGTTAACTCTCACGCTAACCTTTAATCCTAACCCTAATCCTAATCTTCAACCCTAAACCTAACACTTAACCCTAACCCTGTACCAAACCCTAACCCCTCATCTTAAACCTAACCGTAAACCTCAACCCGAAACCAAAGTGTAACCGTTAAACCTAAGACTAACCTTTAACCCTAACCCTAATCCCTAACCCTAAACCCTCACCCTAACACTAAACTTCATCTTTAACCCTAACCAGAATCCTAACCCTAAATCTAATTCTCAGACTTCTTGCTTTCTTAGAGTTTAGAAAGCCTGCAATCCTCCCATGCCATGCGTGAAAGGAGGCTCTACCACTGTGTCCTGCATGAAACCCACGGGCCCATACCCAGAGTATGATAGAGTGGGTTCCCGGGTACAATCCCAGCCCCCTAAACTCCCCCCGCCCGCCTAATGCAGACAGGGCCCGTGCGCTAAGCATAAACAATACGTTTAACAGATAACCCTAACCCTGAACATAACACCCAACCCTGTTCCTATTTCTCCCCTTAACACGTAAACCTCACCGTGCGCCTAACTTTAACCTCTTATCCTAACGTTAATGCATAACCCATTTCCTGAGAACAACCCCTATCCCATAATTCTAACCCTATCTCCTAGTCATCACTGTGACACCTAATCCCTAACCCTAATTCTAAACCGCTAACCCTAACCGTAACCCTACCTACAACCCTAACACTGACAGTAACCCTTACTTCTAACCCCAACGCTATGCCTAACAAAAACCCTAACCCTTGACCCTAACCCTTCACCCTAACCCCTAAGCCTTACCCTAACCCTTAACCCTAATCCTAATCCTAACCATTAAACCTAACCCTAGCTCTTAAAGCTAACCCTAAACCTTACCCTCACGACTAGACC
The DNA here is from genome assembly GCF_041146395.1 of Eulemur rufifrons. Lineage (NCBI taxonomy): Eukaryota > Metazoa > Chordata > Mammalia > Primates > Lemuridae > Eulemur > Eulemur rufifrons. The sequence goes on from NW_027182843.1 coordinate 1,247,445, forward strand.
TAACCCTGACACTAACCTAACACCTAACCCTAACCAGAACCCCTAAAGCTAACCCTGAACCCTATCCCTAACCCTAGCAGTAAACTTTAACCCTAAACCTAAGCCCAACCCGTAACCCTAATCCTATCCTTTTACCCTAAAACTAACCCCTAAACCTAACCCCTATACGTCACCCTAGCTCTAACCCCAATCCTAATTCTAACCATACCCCTTCAAAAAATACTAACTCCTAACCGGTAACCCTAACACTAACCAAAAACCCTAATCACTAATCCCTAACCCTAACGCTTAACCTTTACCCTAACCGTTAACCCTCACCCTAAATCTTAACACTGACCCTAACCTTAACCTTTAACTCTAAGCCTAACCCTTTACCCTACAGTACGGAAGACCCTTAATGCTAATGGGATCCCTTATCCCTAACCCTAACACTACAGCTAAAAATAACCCTAACCTTGGATCCTTAAACCTAACCCCTAACACTTACTTTAACCCCAAACCCTAACCCTAATCCTAAGCATTAAACGTAATCCTATCTCTTAACCCTAACGCTAGCCCTTACCCTAACGCCTAGATCTAACCCTAAATCTAACCTACCGCCTAATCCTAACCTTAAGCCCTAATGCTAACACTAACCCTGAACCCTAAACCTACCCGTAACCCTTAACACTAACTCTATCCGTGAACCTAAACCCTGACCCTAACCATTACCCGCACCCAAGCATTTAACCCTGACCCTAACCCTAATCCTTAATGTTAACCTTAACACTAAACCCTAACACTAAGCCCAACACTTAACCCTAATCCTATCCCTTAACCCTAACCCTAACCCTAACCCTAATGCTAACCCCTAAACTTAACCGTAACCGTGACCAGTAAACCTAACCCTAACCTCTAACACAAACCATAGCACTTAACTCTAACCCTAAAACTAACCCTAACCCTAACCCTAAACCCTAACTCTTAACCTTAACCCTAAGCGTTAACTCTCACGCTAACCTTTAATCCTAACCCTAATCCTAATCCTCAACCCTAAACCTAACACTTAACCCTAACCCTGTACCAAACCCTAACCCCTCATCTTAACCCTAACCGTAAACCTCAACCCTAAATTAAAGTGTAACCGTTAAACCTAAGACTAACCTTTAACCCTAACCCTAATCCCTAACCCTAAGCCCTCACCCTAACACTAAACTTCATCCTTAACCCTAACCAGTATCCTAACCCTAAATCTAATTCTCAGACTTCTTGCTTTCTTAGAGTTTAGAAAGCCTGCAATCCTCCCATGCCATGTGGGAAAGGAGGCTCTACCACTGTGTCCTGCATGAAACCCACGGGCCCATACCCAGAGTATGATAGAGTGGGTTCCCGGGTACAATCCCAGCCCCCTAAACTCCCCCCGCCCGCCTAATGCAGACAGGGCCCGTGCGCTAAGCATAAACAATACCTTTAACAGATAACCCTAACCCTGAACATAACACCCAACCCTGTTCCTATCTCTCCCCTTAACACGTAAACCTCACCGTGCGCCTAACTTTAACCTCTTATCCTAAAGTTAATGCAAAACCTATTTGCTGAGAACAACCCCTATCCCATAATTCTAACCCTATCTCCTAGTCATCACTGTGACACCTAATCCCTAACCCTAATTCTAAACCGCTAACCCTAACCGTAACCCTACCTACAACCCTAACACTGACAGTAACCCTTACTTCTAAACCCAACGCTATGCCTAACAAAAACCCTAAACCTTGACCCTAACCCTTCACCCTAACTCCTAAGCCTTACCCTAACCCTTAACCCTAATCCTAATCCTAACCATTAAACCTAACCCTAGCTCTTAAAGCTAACCCTAAACATTACCCTCACGACTAGACCTAACCCTGACACTAACCTAACACCTAACCCTAACCAGAACCCCTAAAGCTAACCCTGAACCCTATCCCTAACCCTAGCAGTAAACTTTAACCCTAAACCTAAGCCCAACCCGTAACCCTAATCCTATCCTTTTACCCTAAAACTAACCCCTAAACCTAACCCCTATACCTCACCCTAACTCTAACCCCAATCCTAATTCTAACCATACCCCTTCATAAAACACTAACTCCTAACCGCTAACCCTAACACTAACCAAAAACCCTAATCACTAATCCCTAACCCTAACGCTTAACCTTTACCCTAACCGTTAACCCTCACCCTAAATCTTAACACTGACCCTAACCTTAACCTTTAATTCTAAGCCTAACACTTAACCCTACAGTAAGAAAGACCCTTAATGCTAATGGGATCCCTTATCCCTAACCCTAACACTACAGCTAAAAATAACCCTAACCTTGGATCCTTAAACCTAACCCCTAACAATTATTTTAATCCCAAAATCTAACCCTAATCCTAAGCATTAAACGTAACCCTATCTCTTAACCCTAACGCTAGCCCTTACCCTAACGCCTAGATCTAACCCTAAATCTAACCTACCGCCTAATCCTAACCTTAAGCCCTAATGCTAACACTAACCCTGAACCCTAAACCTACCCGTAACCCTTAACACTAACCCTATCCGTGAACCTAAACCCTGACCCTAACCATTACCCGCACCCAAGCATTTAACCCTGACCCTAACCCTAATCCTTAATGCTAACCTTAACACTAAACCCTAACACTAAGCCCAACACTTAACCCTAATCCTATCCCTTAACCTTAACCCTAATGCTAACCCCTAAACTTAACCCTAACCGTGACTAGTAAACCTAACCCTAACCTCTAACACAAACCATAGCACTTAACTCTAACCCTAAAACTAACCCTAACCCTAACCCTAAACCCTAACTCTTAACCTTAACCCTAAGCGTTAACTCTCACGCTAACCTTTAATCCTAACCCTAATCCTAATCTTCAACCCTAAACCTAACACTTAACCCTAACCCTGTACCAAACCCTAACCCCTCATCTGAACCCTCACCGTAAACCTCAACCCTAAATTAAAGTGTAACCGTTAAACCTAAGAGTAACCTTTAACCCTAACCCTAATCCCTAACCCTAAGCCCTCACCCTAACACTAAACTTCATCCTTAACCCTAACCAGAATCCTAACCCTAAATCAAATTCTCAGACTTCTTGCTTTCTTAGAGTTTAGAAAGCCTGCAATCCTCCCATGCCATGCGTGAAAGGAGGCTCTACCACTGTGTCCTGCATGAAACCCATGGGCCCATACCCAGAGTATGATAGAGTGGGTTCCCGGGTACAATCCCAGCCCCCTAAACTCCCCCCGCCCGCCTAATGCAGACAGGGCCCGTGCGCTAAGCATAAACAATACCTTTAACAGATAACCCTAACCCTGAACATAACACCCAACCCTGTTCCTATTTCTCCCCTTAACACGTAAACCTCACCGGTGCGCCTAACTTTAACCTCTTATCCTAACGTTAATGCAAAACCCATTTCCTGAGAACAACCCCTATCCCATAATTCTAACCCTATCTCCTAGTCATCACTGTGACACCTAATCCCTAACCCTAATTCTAAACCGCTAACCCTAACCGTAACCCTACCTACAACCCTAACACTGACAGTAAACCTTACTTCTAACCCCAACGCTATGCCTAACAAAAACCCTAACCCTTGACCCTAACCCTTCACCCTAACCCCTAAGCCTTACCCTAACCCTTAACCCTAATCCTAATCCTAACCATTAAACCTAACCCTAGCTCTTAAAGCTAACCCTAAACCTTACCCTCACGACTAGACCTAACCCTGACACTAACCTAACACCTAAACCTAACCAGAACCCCTAAAGCTAACCCTGAACCCTATCCCTAACCCTAGCAGTAAACTTTAACCCTAAACCCAAGCCCAACCCGTAACCCTAATCCTATCCTTTTACCCTAAAACTAACCCCTAAACCTAACCCCTATACCTCACCCTAACTCTAAACCCAATCCTAATTCTAAGCATACCCCTTCATAAAATACTAACTCCTAACCGCTAACCCTAACACTAACCAAAAACCCTAATCACTAATCCCTAACCCTAATGCTTAACCTTTACCCTAACCGTTAACCCTCACCCTAAATCTTAACACTGACCCTAACCTTAACCTTTAACTCTAAGCCTAACCCTTAACCCTACAGTAAGGAAGACCCTTAATGCTAATGTGATCCCTTATCTCTAACCCTAACACTACATCTAAAAATAACCCTAACCTTGGATCCTTAAACCTAACCCCTAACACTTACTTTAACCCCAAACCCTAACCCTAATCCTAAGCATTAAACCTAACCCTATCTCTTAACCCTAATGCTAGCCCTTACCCTAACGCCTAGATCTAACCCTAAGTCTAACCTACCGCCTAATCCTAACCTTAAGCCCTAATGCTAACACTAACCCTGAACCCTAAACCTACCCGTAACCCTTAACACTAACCCTATCCGTGAACCTTAACCCTGACCCTAACCATTACCCGCACCCAAGCATTTAACCCTGACCCTAACCCTAATCCTTAATGCTAACCCTAACACTAAACCCTAACCCTAAGCCCAACACTTAACCCTAATCCTATCCCTTAACCCTAACCCTAACCCTAACCCTAATGCTAACCCCTAAACGTAACCCTAACCATGACCAGTAAACCTAACCCTGACCTCTAACACAAACCATAGCACATAACTCTAACCCTAAAACTAACCCTAACCCTAACCCTAAACCCTAACTCTTAACCTTAACCCTAAGCGTTAACTCTCACGCTAACCTTTAATCCTAACCCTAATCCTAATCTTCAACCCTAAACCTAACACTTAACCCTAACCCTGGACCAAACCCTAACCCCTCATCTTAACCCTAACCGTAAACCTCAACCCTAAATTAAAGTGTAACCGTTAAACCTAAGAGTAACCTTTAACCCTAACCCTAATCCCTAACCCTAAGCCCTCACCCTAACACTAAACTTCATCGTTAACCCTAACCAGAACCCTAACCCTAAATCTAATTCTCAGACTTCTTGCTTTCTTAGAGTTTAGAAAGCCTGCAATCCTCCCATGCCATGCGTGAAAGGAGGCTCTACCACTGTGTCCTGCATGAAACCCACGGGCCCATACCCAGAGTATGATAGAGTGGGTTCCCGGGTACAATCCCAGCCCCCTAAACTCCCCCCGCCCGCCTAATGCAGACAGGGCCCGTGCGCTAAGCATAAACAATACCTTTAACAGATAACCCTAACCCTGAACGTAACACCCAACTCTGTTCCTATTTCTGCCCTTAACACGTAAACCTCACCGTGCGCCTAACTTTAACTTCTTATCCTAACGTTAATGCATAAACCATTTCTTGAGAACAACCGCTATCCCATAATAATAACCCTATCTCCTAGTAATCACTGTGAACCTAATCCCTAACCCTAATTCTAAACCGCTAACCCTAACCGTAACCCTACCTACAACCCTAACACTGACAGTAACCCTTTCTTCTAAACCCAACGCTATGCCTAACAAAAACCCTAACCCTTGACTCTAACCCTTCACCCTAACCCCTAAGCCTTACCCTAACCCTTAACCCTAATCCTAATCCTAACCATTAAACCTAACCCTAGCTCTTAAAGATAACCCTGAACCTTGCCCTCACGACTAGACCTAACCCTGACACTAACCTATCACCTAACCCTAACCAGAACCCCTAAAGCTAACCCTGAACCCTATCCCTAACCCTAGCAGTAAACTTTAACCCTAAACATAAGCCCAACCCGTAACCCTAATCCTATCCTTTTACCCTAAAACTAACCCCTAAACCTAACCCCTATACCTCACCCTAACTCTAAACCCAATCCTAATTCTAACCATACCCCTTCATAAAACACTAACTCCTAACCGCTAACCCTAACACTAACCAAAAACCCTAATCACTAATCCCTAACCCTAACGCTTAACCTTTACCCTAACCGTTAACCCTCACCCCAAATCTTAACACTGACCCTAACCTTAACCTTTAACTCTAAGCCTAACCCTTAACCCTACAGTAAGGAAGACCCTTAATGCTAATGGTATACCTTTTCCGTAACCCTAACACTACAGCTAAAAATAACAGTAACCTTTCATCCTTAAACCTAACCCCTAACACTTACTTTAACCCCAAACCCTAACCCTAATCCTAAGCATTAAACCTAACCCTATCTCTTAACCCTAACGCTAGCCCTTACCCGAACGCCTAGATCTAACCCTAAATCGAACCTACCGCCTAATCCTAACCTTAAGCCCTAATGCTAACTCTAACCCTGAACCCTAAACCTACCCATAACCCTTAACACTAACCCTATCCGTGAACCTTAACCCTGACCCTAACCATTACCCGTACCCAGGCATTTAACCCTCACCCTACCCCTAGTCCTTAATGATAACCCTAACACTAAACCCTAACCCTAAGGCCAACACTTAACCGTAATCCTATCCCTTAACCCTAACCCTAACCCTAACCCTAATGCTAACCCCTAAACGTAACCCTAACCGTGACGAGTAAACCTAACCCTAACCTCTAACACAAACCATAGCACATAACTCTAACCCTAAAACTAACCCTAACCCTAACCCTAACCCTAAACCCTAACACTTAACCTTAACCCTAAGCGTTAACTCTCACGCTATCCTATAATCCTAACCCTAATCCTAATCTTCAACCCTAAACCTTACACTTAACCCTAACCCTGTACCAAACCCTAACCCCTCATCTTAACCCTAACCGTAAACCTCCACCCTAAACCAAAGTGTAACCGTTAAAGCTAAGAGTAACCTTTAACCCTAACCCTAATCCCTAACCCTAAGCCCTCACCCTAACACTAAACTTCATCCTTAACCCTAACCAGAATCCTAACCCTAAATCTAATTCTCAGACTTCTTGCTTTCTTAGAGTTTAGAAAGCCTGCAATCCTCCCATGCAATGCGTGAAAGGAGGCTCTACCACTGTGTCCTGTATGAAACCCACGGGCCCATACCCAGAGTATGATAGAGAGGGTTCCCGGGTACAATCCCAGCCCCCAAAAATCCCCCCCGCCCGCCTAATGCAGACAGGGCCCGAGCGCTAAGCATAAACAATACCTTTAACAGATAACCCTAACCCTGAACATAACACCCAACCCTGTTTCTATTTCTCCCCTTAACACGTAAACTTCACCGTGCGCCTAACTTTAACCTCTTATCCTAACGTTAATGCATAACCCATTTCCTGAGAACAACCCCTATCCCATAATTCTAACCCTATCTCCTAGTCATCACTGTGACACCTAATCCCTAACCCTAATTCCAAACCGCTAACCCTAACCGTAACCCTACCTACAACCCTAAAACTGACAGTAACCCTTACTTCTAACCCCAACGCTATGCCTAACAAAAACCCTAACCCTTGACCCTAACCCTTCACCCTAACCCCTAAGACTTACCCTAACCCTTAACCCTAATCCTAATCCTAACCATTAAACCTAACCCTAGCTCTTAAAGCTAACCCTAAACCTTACCCTCACGACTAGACCTAACCCTGACACTAACCTAACACTTAACCCTCACCAGAACCCCTAAAGCTAACCCTGAACCCTATCCCTAACCCTAGCAGTAAACTTTAACCCTAAACCTAAGCCCAACCCGTAACCCTAATCCTATCCTTTTACCCTAAAATTAACCCCTAAACCTAACCCCTATACCTCACCCTAACTCTAACCCCAATCCTAATTCTAACCATACCCCTTCATAAAACACTAACCGCTAACCTAACACTAACCAAAAACCCTAATCACTAATCCCTAACCCTAACACTTAACCTTTACACCAACCGTTAACCCTCACCCTAAATCTTAACACTGACCCTAACCTTAACCTTTAACTCTAAGCCTAACCCTTAACCCTACAGTAAGGAAGACCCTTAATGCTAATGGGATCCCTTATCCCTAACACTAACACTACAGCTAAAAATAACCCTAACCTTTGATCCTTAAACCTAACCCCTAACACTTACTTTAACCCCAAACCCTAACCCTAATCCTAAGCATTAAACCTAAACCTATCTCTGAACCCTAACGCCAGCCCTTACCCTAACGCCTAGATCTAACCCTAAATCGAACCTACCGCCTAATCCTAACCTTAAGCCCTAATGCTAATTCTAACCATGAACCCTAAACCTACCCGTAACCCTTAACACTAACCCTATCCGTGAACCTTAACCCTGACCCTAACCATTACCCGCACCCAAGCATTTAACCCTGACCCTACCCCTAATCCTTAATGATAACACTAACATTAAACCCTAACCCTAAGCCCAACACTTAACCCTAATCCTATCCCTTAACCCTAACCCTAATGCAAACCCCTAAACGTAACCCTAACCGTGACCAATAAACCTAACCTTAACCTCTAACACAAAACATAGCACATAATTCTAACCCTAAAACTAAACCTAACCCCAACCCTAACCCTAAACCCTAACTCTTAACCTTAACCCTAAGCGTTAACTCTCTCGCTAACCTTTAATCCTAACCCTAATCCTAATCTTCAACCCTAAACCTAACACTTAACCCTAACCCTGTACCAAACCCTAACCCCTCATCTTAACCCTAACCGTAAACCTCAACCCTAAACCAAAGTGTAGCCGTTAAACCTAAGAGTAGCCTTTAACCCTAATCCTAATCCCTAACCCTAAGCCCTCACCCTAACACTAAACTTCATCCTTAACCCTAACCAGAATCCTACCCCTAAATCTAATTGTCAGACTTCTTGCTTTCTTAGTGTTTAGAAAGCCTGCCATCCTCCCATGCCATGCGTGAAAGGAGGCTCTACCACTGTGTCCTGCATGAAACCCACGGGCCCATACCCAGAGTATGATAGAGTGGGTTCCCGGGTACAATCCCAGCCCCCAAAACTCCCCCCGCCCGCCTAATGCAGACAGGGCCCGTGCGCTAAGCATAAACAATACCTTTAACAGATAACCCTAACCCTGAACATAACACCCAACCCTGTTCCTATTTCTCCCCTTAACACGTAAACTTCACCGTGCGCCTAACTTTAACCTCTTATCCTAACGTTAATGCATAACCCATTTCCTGAGAACAACCCCTATCCCATAATTCTAACATTATCTCCTAGTCATCACTGTGACACCTAATCCCTAACCCTAATTCTAAACCGCTAACCCTAACCGTAACCCTACCTACAACCCTAACACTGACAGTAACCCTTACTTCTAACCCCAACGCTATGCCTAACAAAAATCCTAACCCTTGACCCTATCCCTTCACCCTAACCCCTAAGCCTTACCCTAACCCTTAACCCTAATCCTAATCCTAACCGTTAAACCTAACCCTAGCTCTTAAAGCTAACCCTAAACCTTACCCTCACGACTAGACCTAACCCTGACACTAACCTAACACCTAACCCTAACCAGAACCCCTAAAGCTAACCCTGAACCCTATCCCTAACCCTAGCAGTAAACTTTAACCCTAAACCTATGCCCAACCCGTAACCCTAATCGTATCCTTTTACCCTAAACCTAACCCCTATACCTCACCCTAACTCTAAACCCAATCCTAATTCTAACCATACCCCTTCATAAAACACTAACTCCTAACCGCTAACCCTAACACTAACCAAAAACCCTATTTACTAATCCCTAACCCTGACGCTTAACCTTTACCCTAACCGTTAACCCTCACCCCAAATCTTAACACTGACCCTAACCTTAACCTTTAACTCTAAGCCTAACCCTTAACCCTACAGTAAGGAAGACCCTTAATGCTAATGGGATCCCTTATCCCTAACCCTAACACTACAGCTAAAAATAACCCTAACCTTTGATCCTTAAACCTAACCCCTAACCCTTACTTTAACCCCAAACCCTAACCCTAATCCTAAGCATTAAACCTAACCCTATCTCTTAACCCTAACGCTAGCCCTTACCCTAACGCCTAGATCTAACCCTAAATCGAACCTACCGCCTAATCCTAACCTTAAGCCCTAATGCTAACTCTAACCCTGAACCCTAAACCTACCCGTAACCCTTAACACTAACCCTATCCGTGAACCTTAACCCTGACCCTAACCATTACCCGCACCAAAGCATTTAACCCTGACCCTACCCCTAATCCTTAATGATAACACTAACACTAAACCCTAACCCTAAGACCAACACTTATCCCTAATCCTATCCCTTAACCCTAACCCTAATGCTAACCCCTAAACGTAACCCTAACCATGACCAGTAAACCTAACCCTAACCTCTAACACAAACCATAGCACTAAACTAACTGAAACTAACCCTATCCCTAACCCTAACCCTAAACCCTAACTCTTAACCTTAACCCTAAGCGTTAACTCTCACGCTAACCTTTAATCCTAACCCTAATCCTAATCTTCAACACTAAACCTAACACTTAACCCTAACCCTGTACCATAACCTAACCCCTCATCTTAACCCTAATCGTAAACCTCAACCCTAAACCAAAGTGTAACTGTTAAATCTAAGAGTAACCTTTAACCCTAACCCTAATACCTAAGCCTAAGCCCTCACCCTAACACTAAACTTCATCCTTAACCCTAACCATAATCCAACCCTAAATCTCATTCTCACACTTCTTGCTTTCTTAGAGTTTAGAAAGCCTGCCATCCTCCCATGCCATGGGTGAAAGGAGGCTCTACCACTGTGTCCTGCATGAATCCCACGGGCCCATACCCAGAGTATGATAGAGTGGGTTCCCGGGTACAATCCCAGCCCCCTAAACTACCCCCACCCGCCTAATGCAGACAGGGCCCGTGCGCTAAGCATAAACAATACCTTTAACATATAACCCTAACCCTGAACATAACACCCAACCCTGTTCCTATTTCTCCCCTTAACACGTAAACCTCCCCGTGCGCCTAACTTTAACCTCTTATCCTAACGTTAATGCATAACCCATTTCCTGAGAACAACCGCTATCCCATAATTCTAACCCTATCTCCTAGTCATCACTGTGACACCTAATCCCTAACCCTAATTCTAAACCGCTAACCCTAACCGTAACCCTACCTACAACCCTAACACTGACAGTAACCCTTACTTCTAACCCCAACGCTATGCCTAACAAAAACCCTAACCCTTGACCCTAACCCTTCACCCTAACTCCTAAGCCTTACCCTAACCCTTAACCCTAATCCTAATCCTAACCATTAAACCTAACCCTAGCTCTTAAAGCTAACCCTAAACCTTACCCTCACGACTAGACCTAACCCTGACACTAACCTAACACCTAACCCTAACCAGAACCCCTAAAGCTAAGCCTGAACCCTATCCCTAACCCTAGCAGTAAAATTTAACCCTAAACCTAAGCCCAACCCATAACCCTAATCCTATCCTTTTACCCTAAAACTAACCCCTAAACCTAACCCCTATACCTCACCCTAACTCTAACCCCAATCCTAATTCTAACCATACCCCTTCATAAAACACTAACTCCTAACCGCTAACCCTAACACTAACCAAAAACCCTAATCACTAATCCCTAACCCTAACCCTTAACCTTTACCCTAACCGTTAACCCTCACCCTAAATCTTAACACTGACCCTAACCTTAACCTTTAACTCTAAGCCTAACCCTTAACCCTACAGTAAGGAAGACCCTTAATGCTAATGGGATCCCTTATCCCCAACCCTAACACTACAGCTAAAAATAACCCTAACCTTTCATCCTTAAACCTAACCCCTAACACTTACTTTAACCCCAAACCCTAACCCTAATCCTAAGCATTAAACCTAACCCTATCTCTTAACCCTAACGCTAGCCCTTACCCTAATGCCTAGATCTAACCCTAAATCGAACCTACAGCCTAATCCTAACCTTAAGCCCTAATGCTAACTCTAACCCTGAACCCTAAACCTACCCGTAACCCTTAACACTAACCCTATCCGTGAACCTTAACCCTGACCCTAACCATTACCCGCACCCAAGCATTTAACCCTGACCCTACCCCTAATCCTTAATGATAACCCTAACACTAAACCCTCACCCTACTCACAACACTTACCCCTAATCCTATCCCTTAACCCTAACCCTAATGCTAACCCCTAAACGTAACCCTCACCGTGACCAGTAAACCTAACCCTAACCTCTAACACAAAGCATAGCACATAACTCTAACCCTAAAACGAACCCTAAACCTAACCCTAACCCCTAACTCTTAAGCTTAAACCTAAGCGTTAACTCTCACGCTAACCTTTAATCCTAACCCTAATCCTAATCTTCAACCCTAAACCTAACACTTAACCCTAACCCTGTACCAAACCCTAACCCCTCATCTTAACCCTAACCGTAAACCTCAACCCTAAAAAAAAGTGTAACCGTTAAACCTAAGAGTAACCTTTAACCCTAACCCTAAGCCCTAACCCTAAGTCCTCACACTAACACTAAACTTCATCCTTAACCCTAACCATAATCCTAACCCTAAATCTAATTCTCAGACTTCTTGCTTTCTTAGAGTTTAGAAAGCCTGCAATCCTCCCATGCCATGCGTGAAAGGAGACTCTACCACTGTGTCCTGCATGAACCCACGGGCCCATACACAGAGTATGATAGAGAGGGTTCCCGGGTACAATCCCAGCCCCCTAAACTCCCCCCGCCCGCCTAATGCAGACAGGGCCCGTGCGCTAAGCATAAACAATACCTTTAACAGATAACCCTAACCCTGAACATAACACCCAACCCTGTTCCTATTTCTCCCCTTAACACGTAAACTTCACCGTGCGCCTAACTTTAACCTCTTATCCTAACGTTAATGCATAAACCATTTCCTGAGAACAACCCCTATCCCATAATTCTAACCCTATCTCCTAGTCATCACTGTGACACCTAATCCCTAACCCTAATTCTAAACCGCTAACCCTAACCGTAACCCTACCTACAACCCTAACACTGACAGTAACCCTTACTTCTAACCCCAACGCTATGCCTAACAAAAACCCTAACCCTTGACGCTAACCCTTCACCCTAACCCCTAAGCCTTACCCTAACCCTTAACCCTAATCCTAATCCTAACCATTAAACCTAACCCTAGCTCTTAAAGCTAACCCTAAACCTTACCCTCACGACTAGACCTAACCCTGACACTAACCTAACACCTAACCCTAACCAGAACCCCTAAAGCTAAGCCTGAACCCTATCCCTAACCCTAGCAGTAAACTTTAACCCTAAACCTAAGCCCAACCCGTAACCCTAATCCTATCCTTTTACCCTAAAACTAACCCCTAAACCTAACCCCTATACCTCACCCTAACTCTAACCCCAATCCTAATTCTAACCATACCCCTTCATAAAACACTAACTCCTAACCGCTAACCCTAACACTAACCAAAAACCCTAATCACTAATCCCTAACCCTAACGCTTAACCTTTACCCTAACCGTTAACCCTCACCCTAAATCTTAACACTGACCCTAACCTTAACCTTTAACTCTAAGCCTAACCCTTAACCCTACAGTAAGGAAGACCCTTAATGCTAATGGGATCCCTTATCCCTAACCCTAACACTACAGCTAAAAATAACCCTAACCTTTCATCCTTAAACCTAACCCCTAACACTTACTTTAACCCCAAACCCTAACCCTAATCCTAAGCATTAAACCTAACCCTATCTCTTAACCCTAACGCTAGCCCTTACCCTAACGCCTAGATCTAACCCTAAATCGAACCTACCGCCTAATCCTAACCTTAAGCCCTAATGCTAACTGTAACCCTGAACCCTAAACCTACCCGTAACCCTTAACACTAACCCTATCCGTGAACCTTAACCCTGACCCTAACCATTACCCGTACCCAGGCATTTAACCCTGACCCTACCCCTAGTCCTTAATGATAACCCTAACACTAAACCCTAACCCTAAGGCCAACACTTAACCGTAATCCTATCCCTTAACCCTAACCCTAACCCTAACCCTAATGCTAACCCCTAAACGTAACCCTAACCGTCACCAGTAAACCTAACCCTAACCTCTAACACAAACCATAGCACATAACTCTAACCCTAAAACTAACCCTAACCCTAACCCTAACCCTAAACCCTAACACTTAACCTTAACCCTAAGCATTAACTCTCACGCTATCCTATAATCCTAACCCTAATCCTAATCTTCAACCCTAAACCTTACACTTAACCCTAACCCTGTACCAAACCCTAACCCCTCATCTTAACCCTAACCGTAAACCTCAACCCTAAACCAAAGTGTAACCGTTAAAGCTAAGAGTAACCTTTAACCCTAACCCTAATCCCTAACCCTAAGCCCTCACCCTAACACTAAACTTCATCCTTAACCCTAACCAGAATCCTAACCCTAAATCTAATTCTCAGACTTCTTGCTTTCTTAGAGTTTAGAAAGCCTGCAATCCTCCCATGCAATGCGTGAAAGGAGGCTCTACCACTGTGTCCTGTATGAAACCCACGGGCCCATACCCAGAGTATGATAGAGTGGGTTCCCGGGTACAATCCCAGCCCCCAAAAATCCCCCCCGCCCGCCTAATGCAGACAGGGCCCGTGCGCTAAGCATAAACAATACCTTTAACAGATAACCCTAACCCTGAACATAACACCCAACCCTGTTCCTATTTCTCCCCTTAACACGTAAACTTCACCGTGCGCCTAACTTTAACCTCTTATCCTAACGTTAATGCAAAACCCATTTCCTGAGAACAACCCCTATCCCATAATTCTAACCCTATCTCCTAGTCATCACTGTGACACCTAATCCCTAACCCTAATTCTAAACCGCTAACCCTAACCGTAACCCTACCTACAACCCTAACACTGACAGTAAACCTTACTTCTAACCCCAACGCTATGCCTAACAAAAACCCTAACCCTTGACCCTAACCCTTCACCCTAACCCCTAAGCCTTACCCTAACCCTTAACCCTAATCCTAATCCTAACCATTAAACCTAACCCTAGCTCTTAAAGCTAACCCTAAACCTTACCCTCACGACTAGACCTAACCCTGACACTAACCTAACACCTAAACCTAACCAGAACCCCTAAAGCTAACCCTGAACCCTATCCCTAAACCTAGCAGTAAACTTTAACCCTAAACCCAAGCCCAACCCGTAACCCTAATCCTATCCTTTTACCCTAAAACTAACCCCTAAACCTAACCCCTATACCTCACCCTAACTCTAAACCCAATCCTAATTCTAAGCATACCCCTTCATAAAATACTAACTCCTAACCGCTAACCCTAACACTAACCAAAAACCCTAATCACTAATCCCTAACCCTAATGCTTAACCTTTACCCTAACCGTTAACCCTCACCCTAAATCTTAACACTGACCCTAACCTTAACCTTTAACTCTAAGCCTAACCCTTAACCCTACAGTAAGGAAGACCCTTAATGCTAATGTGATCCCTTATCTCTAACCCTAACACTACATCTAAAAATAACCCTAACCTTGGATCCTTAAACCTAACCCCTAACACTTACTTTAACCCCAAACCCTAACCCTAATCCTAAGCATTAAACCTAACCCTATCTCTTAACCCTAATGCTAGCCCTTACCCTAACGCCTAGATCTAACCCTAAGTCTAACCTACCGCCTAATCCTAACCTTAAGCCCTAATGCTAACACTAACCCTGAACCCTAAACCTACCCGTAACCCTTAACACTAACCCTATCCGTGAACCTTAACCCTGACCCTAACCATTACCCGCACCCAAGCATTTAACCCTGACCCTAACCCTAATCCTTAATGCTAACCCTAACACTAAACCCTAACCCTAAGCCCAACACTTAACCCTAATCCTATCCCTTAACCCTAACCCTAACCCTAACCCTAATGCTAACCCCTAAACGTAACCCTAACCATGACCAGTAAACCTAACCCTGACCTCTAACACAAACCATAGCACATAACTCTAACCCTAAAACTAACCCTAACCCTAACCCTAAACCCTAACTCTTAACCTTAACCCTAAGCGTTAACTCTCACGCTAACCTTTAATCCTAACCCTAATCCTAATCTTCAACCCTAAACCTAACACTTAACCCTAACCCTGGACCAAACCCTAACCCCTCATCTTAACCCTAACCGTAAACCTCAACCCTAAATTAAAGTGTAACCGTTAAACCTAAGAGTAACCTTTAACCCTAACCCTAATCCCTAACCCTAAGCCCTCACCCTAACACTAAACTTCATCGTTAACCCTAACCAGAACCCTAACCCTAAATCTAATTCTCAGACTTCTTGCTTTCTTAGAGTTTAGAAAGCCTGCAATCCTCCCATGCCATGCGTGAAAGGAGGCTCTACCACTGTGTCCTGCATGAAACCCACGGGCCCATACCCAGAGTATGATAGAGTGGGTTCCCGGGTACAATCCCAGCCCCCTAAACTCCCCCCGCCCGCCTAATGCAGACAGGGCCCGTGCGCTAAGCATAAACAATACCTTTAACAGATAACCCTAACCCTGAACGTAACACCCAACTCTGTTCCTATTTCTGCCCTTAACACGTAAACCTCACCGTGCGCCTAACTTTAACTTCTTATCCTAACGTTAATGCATAAACCATTTCTTGAGAACAACCGCTATCCCATAATAATAACCCTATCTCCTAGTAATCACTGTGAACCTAATCCCTAACCCTAATTCTAAACCGCTAACCCTAACCGTAACCCTACCTACAACCCTAACACTGACAGTAACCCTTTCTTCTAAACCCAACGCTATGCCTAACAAAAACCCTAACCCTTGACTCTAACCCTTCACCCTAACCCCTAAGCCTTACCCTAACCCTTAACCCTAATCCTAATCCTAACCATTAAACCTAACCCTAGCTCTTAAAGCTAACCCTAAACCTTACCCTCACGACTAGACCTAACCCTGACACTAACCTAACACTTAACCCTCACCAGAACCCCGAAAGCTAACCCTAAACCCTATCCCTAACCCTAGCAGTAAACTTTAACCCTAAACCTAAGCCCAACCCGTAACCCTAATCCTATACTTTTACCCTAAAACTAACCCCTAAACCTAACCCCTATACCTCACCCTAACTTTAACCCCAATCCTAATTCTAACCATACCCCTTCATAAAACACTAACCGCTAACCTAACACTAACCAAAAACCCTAATCACTAATCCCTAACCCTAACGCTTAACCTTTACCCTAACCGTTAACCCTCACCCTAAATGTTAACACTGACCCTAACCTTAACCTTTAACTCTAAGCCTAACCCTTAACCCTACAGTAAGGAAGACCCTTAATGCTAATGGGATCCCTTATCCCTAACCCTAACACTACAACTAAAAATAACCCTAACCTTGGATCCTTAAACCTAACCCCTAACACTTACTTTAACCCCAAACCCTAACCCTAATAGTAAGCATTAAACCTAACCCTATCTCTGAACCCTAACGCTAGCCCTTACCCTAACGCCTAGATCTAACCCTAAATCGAACCTACCGCCTAATCCTAACCTTAAGCCCTAATGCTAACTCTAACCCTGAACCCTAAACCTACCCGTAACCCTTAACACTAACCCTATCCGTGAACCTTAACCCTGACCCTAACCATTACCCGCACCCAAGCATTTAACCCTGACCCTACCCCTAATCCTTAATGATAACACTAACACTAAACCCTAACCCTAAGCCCAACACTTAACCCTAATCCTATCCCTTAACCCTAACCCTAATGCAAACCCCTAAACGTAACCCTAACCGTGACCAGTAAACCTAACCTTAACCTCTAACACAAACCATAGCACATAACTCTAACCCTAAAACTAACACTAACCCTAAACCTAACCCTAAACCCTAACTCTTAACCTTAACCCTAAGCGTTAACTCTCACGCTAACCTTTAATCCTAACCCTAATCCTAATCTTCAACACTAAACCTAATACTTAACTCTAACGCTGTACCAAACCCTAATCCCTCATCTTAACCCTAACCGTAAACCTCAACCCTAAACCACAGTGGAACCGTTAAACCTAAGGGTAACCTTTAACCCTAACCCTAATCCCTAACCCTAAGCCCTCACCCTAACACTAAACTTCATCCTTAACCCTAACCATAATCCTAACCCTAAATCTAATTCTCAGACTTCTTGCTTTCTTAGAGTTTAGAAAGCCTGCAATCCTCCCATGCCATGCGTGAAAGGAGGCTCTACCAGTGTGTCCTGCATGAAACCCACGGACCCATACCCAGAGTATGATAGAGTGGGTTCCCGGGTACAATCCCAGCCCCCTAAACTCCCCCCGCCCGCCTAATGCAGACAGGGCCCGTGCGCTAAGCATAAACAATACCTTTAACAGATAACCCTAACCCTGAACATAACACCCAACCCTGTTCCTATTTCTCCCCTTAACACGTAAACCTCACCGTGCGCCTAACTTTAACCTCTTATCCTAACGTTAATGCATAAACCATTTCTTGAGAACAACCGCTATCCCATAATAATAACCCTATCTCCTAGTCATCACTGTGACACCTAATCCCTAACCCTAATTCTAAACCGCTAACCCTAACCGTAACCCTAACTACAACCCTAACACTGACAGTAACCCTTACTTCTAACCCCAACGCTATGCCTAACAAAAACCCTAACCCTTGACCCTAACCCTTCACCCTAACCCCTAAGCCTTACCCTAACCCTTAACCCTAATCCTAATCCTAACCATTAAACCTATCCCTAGCTCTTAAAGCTAACCCTAAACCTTACCCTCACGACTAGACCTAACCCTGACACTAACCTAACACCTAACCCTAACCAGAACCCCTAAAGCTAACCCTGAACCCTATCCCTAACCCTAGCAGTAAACTTTAACCCTAAACATAAGTCCAACCCGTAACCCTAATCCTATCCTTTTACCCTAAAACTAACCCCTAAACCTAACCCCTATACCTCACCCTAACTCTAACCCCAATCCTAATTCTAACCATACCCCTTCATAAAACACTAACTCCTAACCGCTAACCCTAACACTAACCAGAAACCCTAATCACTAATCCCTAACCCTAATGCTTAACCTTTACCCTAACCGTTAACCCTCACCCTAAATCTTAACACTGACCCTAACATGAACCTTTAACTCTAAGCCTAACCCTTAACCCTACAGTAAGGAAGACCCTTAATGCTAATGGGATCCCTTATGCCTAACCCTAACACTACAGCTAAAAATAACCCTAACCTTGGATCCTTAAACCTAACCCCTAACACTTACTTTATCCCCAAAACCTAACCCTAATCCTAAGCATTAAACCTAACCCTATCTCTTAAACCTAACCCTAGCCCTTACCCTAACGCGTAGATCTAACCCTAAATCTAACCTACCGCCTAATCCTAAACTTATGTCCTAATGCTAACTCTAACCCTGAACCCTAAACCTACCCGTAACCCTTAACACTAACCCTATCCGTGAACCTTAACCCTGACCCTAACCATTACACGCACCCAAGCATTTAACCCTGACCCTAACCCTAATCCTTAATGCTAACCCTAACCCTAAGCCCAACACTTAACCCTAATCCTATCCCTTAACCCTAACCCTAACCCCAATGCTAACCCCTAAACGTAACCCTAACCGTCACCAGTAAACCTAACCCTAACCGCTAACACAAACCATAGCACATAACTCTAACCCTAAAACTAACACTAACCCTAAACCTAACCCTAAACCCTAACTCTTAACCTTAACCCTAAGCGTTAACTCTCACGCTAACCTTTAATCCTAACCCTAATCCTAATCTTCAACACTAAACCTAATACTTAACTCTAACGCTGTACCAAACCCTAACCCCTCATCTTAACCCTAACCGTAAACCTCAACCCTAAACCACAGTGGAACCATTAAACCTAAGGGTAACCTTTAACCCTAACCCTAATCCCTAACCCTAAGCCCTCACCCTAACACTAAACTTCATCCTTAACCCTAACCATAATCCTAACCCTAAATCTAATTCTCAGACTTCTTGCTTTCTTAGAGTTTAGAAAGCCTGCAATCCTCCCATGCCATGCGTGAAAGGAGGCTCTACCACTGTGTCCTGCATGAAACCCACGGACCCATACCCAGAGTA
>NW_027182843.1:1277500-1282500 GCF_041146395.1 Eulemur rufifrons
AACCCTTAACACTAAACCTATCCGTGAACCTTAACCCTGACCCTAACCATTACCCGCATCCAAGCATTTAACCCTGACCCTAACCCTAATCCTTAATGCTAACCCTAACACTAAACCCTAACCCTAAGCCCAACACTTATCCCTAATCCTATCCCCTAACCCTAACCCTAAGCCGAACCCAAATGCTACCCCCTAAACGTAACCCTAACCGTGACCAGTAATCCTAACCATAACCTCTAACACAAACCATAGCACATAACTCTAACCCTAAAACTAACCCTAACCCTAACCCTAACCCTAACCCTAACCCCTATACCTCACCCTAACTCTAACCCCAATCCTAATTCTAACCATACCCCTTCATAAAACACTAACTCCTAACCGCTAACCCTAACACTAACCAAAAACCCTAATCATTAATCCCTAACCCTAACGCTTAACCTTTACCCTAACCGTTAACCCTCACCCTAAATCTTAACACTGACCCTAACCTTAACCTTTAACTCTAAGCCTAACCCTTAACCCTACAGTAAGGAAGACCCTTAATGCTAATGGGATCCCTTTTCCGTAACCCTAACACTACAGCTAAAAATAACAGTAACCTTTCATCCTTAAACCTAACCCCTAACACTTACTTTAACCCCAAACCCTAACCCTAATCCTAAGCATTAAACCTAACCCTATGTCTTAACCCTAACGCTAGCCCTTACCCGAACGCCTACATCTAACCCTAAATTGAACCTACCGCCTAATCCTAACCTGAAGCCCTAATGCTAACTCTAACCCTGAACCCTAATCCTACCCGTAACCCTTAACACTAACCCTATCCGTGAACCTTAACCCTGACCCTAACCATTACCCGCACCCAGGCATTTAACTCTGGCCCTACACCTAGTCCTTAATGATAACCCTAACACTAAACCCTAACCCTAAGGCCAACACTTAACCGTAATCCTATCCCTTAACCCTAACCCTAACCCTAACCCTAATGCTAACCCCTAAACGTAACCCTAACCGTCACCAGTAAACCTAACCCTAACCTCTAACACAAACCCTAGCACATAACTCTAACCCTAAAACTAACCCTAACCCTAAACCTAACCCTAAACCCTAACTCTTAACCTTAACCCTAAGCGTTAACTCTCACGCTATCCTATAATCCTAACCCTAATCCTAATCTTCAACCCTAAACCTTACACTTAACCCTAACCCTGTACCAAACCCTAACCCCTCATCTTAACCCTAACCGTAAACCTCAACCCTAAACCAAAGTGTAACCGTTAAACCTAAGAGTAACCTTTAACCCTAACACTAATCCCTAACCCTAAGCCCTCACCCTAACACTAAACTTCATCCTTAACCCTAACCATAATCCTAACCCTAAATCTAATTCTCAGACTTCTTGCTTTCTTAGAGTTTAGAAAGCCTGCAATCCTGCCATGCCATGCGTGAAAGGAGGCTCTACCACTGTGTCCTGTATGAAACCCACGGACCCGTACCCAGAGTATGATAGAGTGGGTTCCCGGGTACAATCCCAGCCCCCAAAACTCCCCCCCGCCCGCCTAATGCAGACAGGGCCCGTGCGCTAAGCATAAACAAAACCTTTAACAGATAACCCTAACCCTGAACATAACACCCAACCCTGTTCCTATTTCTCCCCTTAACACGTAAACTTCACCGTGCGCCTAAATTTAACCTCTTATCCTAACCTTAATGCATAACCCATTTCCTGAGAACAACCCCTATCTCATAATTCTAACCCTATCTCCTAGTCATCACTGTGACACCTAATCCCTAACCCTAATTCCAAACCGCTAACCCTAACCGTAACCCTACCTACAACCCTAACACTGACAGTAAACCTTACTTCTAACCCCAACGCTATGCCTAACAAAAACCCTAACCCTTGACCCTAACCCTTCACCCTAACCCCTAAGACTTACCCTAACCCTTAACCCTAATCCTAATCCTAACCATTAAACCTAACCCTAGCTCTTAAAGCTAACCCTAAACCTTACCCTCACGACTAGACCTAACCCTGACACTAACCTAACACTTAACCCTCACCAGAACCCCGAAAGCTATTCTGAACTCTATCCCTAACCCTAGCAGTAAACTTTAACCCTAAACCTAAGCCCAACCCGTAACCCTAATCCTATCCTTTTACCCTAAAACTAACCCCTAAACCTAACCCCTATACCTCACCCTATCTCTAAACCCAATACTAATTCTAACCATACCCCTTCATAAAACACTAACCGCTAACCTAACACTAACCAAAAACCCTAATCACTAATCCCTAACCCTAACACTTAACCTTTACCCTAACCGTTAACCCTCACCCTAAATCTTAACACTGACCATAACCTTAACCTTTAACTCTAAGCCTAACCCTTAAGCCTACAGTAAGGAAGACCCTTAATGCTAATGGGATCCCTTATCCCTAACCCTAACACTACAGCTAAAAATAACCCTAACCTTGGATCCTTAAACCTAACCCCTAACACTTACTTTAACCCCAAACCCTAACCCTAATCCTAAGCATTAAACCTAACCCTATCTCTGAACCCTAACGCTAGCCCTTACCCTAACGCCTAGATTTAACCCTAAATCGAACCTACCGCCTAATCCTAACCTTAAGCCCTAAGGCTAACTCTAACCCTGAACCCTAAACCTACACGTAACCCTTAACACTAACCCTATCCGTGAACCTTAACCCTGACCCTAACCATTACCCGCACCCAAGCATTTAACCCTGACCCTACCCCTAATCCTTAATGATAACACTAACACTAAACCCTAACCCTAAGCCCAACACTTAACCCTAATCCTATCCCTTATCCCTAACCCTAACGCAAACCCCTAAACGTAACCCTAACCGTGACCGGTATACCTAAACTTAACCTCTAACACAAATCATAGCACATAACTCTAACCCTAAAACTAAACCTAACCCCAACCCTAACCCTAAACCCTAACTCTTAACCTTAACCCTAAGCGTTAACTCTCACGCTAACCTTTAATTCTAACCCTAATCCTAATCTTCAACCCTATACCTAACACTTAACCCTAACCCTGTACCAAACCCTAACCCCTCATCTTAACCCTAACCGTAAACCTCAACCCTAAACCAAAGTGTAACCGTTAAACCTAAGAGTAACCTTTAACCCTAACCCTAATCCCTAACCCTAAACCCTCACCCTAACACTAAACTTCATCCTTAACCCTAACCATAATCCTAACCCTAAATCTAATTCTCAGACTTCTTACTTTCTTAGAGTTTAGAAAGCCTGCAATCCTCCCATGCCATGCGTGAAAGGAGGCTCTACCACTGTGTCCTGCATGAAACCCACGGGCCCATACCCAGAGTATGATAGAGTGGGTTCCCGGTTACAATCCCAGCCCCCTAAAATCCCCCCGCCCGCCTAATGCAGACAGGGCCCGTGCGATAAGCATAAACAAAACCTTTAACAGATAACCCTAACCCTGAACATAACACCCAACCCTGTTCCTATTTCTCCCGTTAACACGTAAACCTCACCCTGCGCCTAACTTTAACCTCTTATCCTAACGTTAATGCATAACCCATTTCCTGAGAAAAACCTCTATCCCATAATAATAACCCTATCTCCTAGTCATCACTGTGACATCTAATCCCTAACCCTAATTCTAAACCGCTAACCCTAACCGTAACCCTACCTACAACCCTAACACTGACAGTAACCCTTACTTCTAACCCCAGCGCTATGCCTAACAAAAACCCTAACCCTTGACCCTAACCCTTCACCCTAACCCCTAAGCCTTACCCTAACCCTTAACCCTAATCCTAATCCTAACCATTAAACCTAACCCTAGCTCTTAAAGCTAACCCTAAACCTTACCCTCACGACTAGACCTAACCCTGACACTAACCTAACACTTAACCCTCACCAGAACCCCTAAAGCTAACCCTGAACCCTATCCCTAACCCTAGCAGTAAACTTTAACCCTAAACCTAAGCCCAACCCGTAACCCTAATCCTATCCTTTTACCCTAAAACTAACCCCTAAACCTAACCCCTATACCTCACCCTAACTCTAACCCCAATCCTAATTCTAACCATACCCCTTCATAAAACACTAACTCCTAACCGCTAACCCTAACACTAACCAGAAACCCTAATCACTAATCCCTAACCCTAACACTTAACCTTTACCCTAACCGTTAACCCTCACCCTAAATCTTAACACTGACCCTAACCTTAACCTTTAACTCTAAGCCTAACCCTTAACCCTACAGTAAGGAAGACCCTTAATGCTAATGGGATCCCTTATCCCTAACCCTAACACTACAGCTAAAAATAACCCTAACCTTGGATCCTAAAACCTAACCCCTAACACTTACTTTAACCCCAAACCCTAACCCTAATCCTAAGCATTAAACCTAACCCTATCTCTTAACCCTAACCCTAGCCCTTACCCTAACGTCTAGATCTAACCCTAAATCTAACCTAACGCCTAATTCTAACCTTAAGTCCTAATGCTACCTCTAACCCTGAACCCTAAACCTACCCGTAACCCTTAACACTAACCCTATCCGTGAACCTTAACCCTGACCCTAACCATTACCCGCACCCAAGCATTTAACCCTGACCCTAACCCTAATCCTTAATGCTAACCCTAACACAAAACCCTAACCCTAAGCACAACACTTAACCCTAATCCTATCCCTTAACACTAACCCTAACCCTAATGCTACCCCCTAAACGTAACCCTAACCGTGACCAGTAAACCTAACCCTAACCTCTAACACAAAGCGTAGCACATAACTCTAACTCAAAAACTAACCCTAAACCTAACCCTAAACCTAAACCCTAACTCTTAACCTTAACCCTAAGCGTTAACTCTCACGCTAACATTTAATCCTAACCCTAATCCTAATCTTCAACCCTAAACCTAACACATAACCCTAACCCTGTACCAAACCCTAACCCCTCATCTTAACCCTAACCGTAAACCTCA